>NC_138373.1:125285158-125299715 GCF_054177405.1 Leptonychotes weddellii
TACCTCAAAACCAACTGCCTGCGATATTCTGTTCGTAGAGATCCAGATCTTCTTACATCTCAGGCTGGTTTTGTGGGTGCTCAGAGTGGTCTGGTAGATATCCAGCTCAATTCCGGGGCCCAGTTGAAATAGGGTCCCCTACTCCTCCGCCATCTTTCCCCTCCCTGAGTTATATTCTTTTATAAAAAATTGGTGATCTGGTAAGTAAAAGTTTTCTCTGAGTTCTGCTGGCTGCTCTAGCAAATTAATCAAACCCAAGGAAAAGGTTGTGGAAACCCCTGATTTATAGCCAGTCAGCCAGAAAGGAGTACAAGCAACAAGTGGGGCTTATAACTGGTGTCTGTAGATACTGTCAGAATTGAGTTGAATTGTAGGACAACCAGCTGGTGTCTAGAGAATTACTGGGTGCTGAGTGGGAACCCTCCCCCACCAAACACACTTTGAGTTAGCAAGATATATATAAATTCAAAGAGAACTAAACCATACTACTTTATTTATTTTATCATTTCACTTTATACAATTTTTCAAATATCTTGGTGTTTCTGCAGAATGTGACCAATTGAAATGCCCCAGGATTTCAGTACCAGAATGCAGAGAAGACCAATTCATGATTCAAGTTCAACAGGAAGAGCCTTGCTGTTTTTCTCCTCTCTGTGGTGAGTGTTCTGTGAGATAACTTTTTTGAACCAAAGGGAGAATGTAGGGAAAATCTCTTATTTGATATGAATTTCATGGGACTGATGGTAACCAATATTCTGCTGATATACTGATAGGAATCCAACTGAATAAGAACAGTTGAAAAGAAAGTACGGCATTTTAAATGACTCGACAATTATTACAGTTAGCATTACTTTCTCTTATTATATATATGGGCTATATATATCAGTCAAAACATGCTCAAGACAATATAATTAAATTTTTTTTTTTTTTTAATAAGGCTGGTACCAGTTGTTTTTAGAGAAAAATTTAGCCTTGGCTTTCCTTGAAGAACCAACTGAAATAATGGACTCTGCTAAGCCATTAGAGAACCACTTTAAAACTTCATTTTATATATCATGTGTGATGTTATGTGTGAGCATAGTGATGATGGAAGAGAATGGTAGAAATGAAATGAAAGGTGTCTGGGAAAAGACTATAGGGAGTCATATATTCTGTCTGATGAAATGGACATTGAAAATTAAAAAGTTCTCTATTTTCCATTTCAAGTGAATTTTCATATCAAAGACTGGTGATTAATGTAGGTTTCAGGTGTACCTATGGAAATCAAAACACATCTCTTTGTACCAGTTCAGGTTCTCTGAGTGCAGGTGGCAAAATGGATTGCTTAAGGCTAGTTTACACACAACCAATTACTGGAAGGCTTGGGGATCAAGATTTTGTAGGATCAAGATGAAGCAGAAAAACCAAGCCCTGGAAAGGAGAGAAACCAGCTACTCCAGGGGGCAGTCACTAAGGACTGAGTCAGCAACATCCATTTCCTGCCCTGGTGTGCCTCTGTTTATGATTCAGATGCCATAGAAAGAGATTCTGATTTGTCTAATGTGGGTTGTTCCTACACAGAGGCCTGCTGAGAGTCAGGCACCTTTATTAAGAGTCATTCCAAGACAGTATGGGTGGGACATTTTGCCAGGGTCTTTCAGAGAATTGTAATTGAAGTGAACAGCCCAAAAGAACAGGAGCCTACTCTATTAATATTCTTCCATAAATTGGAGTAATCAAGGGTAGCAAATTCAGAAAACTGAAGTAAATAAATCAATGACATTTTGATCCTAGGAAAAAGAAAGTTGCTCTAGAAATCTTAATGCTCTGTATTTCTGGTAAGATGGTGTTTTTCTTGGTCACTGTGCTCAGAAAGCATATAGCAATATACCTACTAGTACTATTTTCATGACCAAATGAGGAGATCTGTTAAAGCCTTATTTTCCCTTTTTCCTATTTTATTAAACATTATTTCATGTTGATTTTTATATGTCTGTAGTAATCCAAATTAATAATTAGCTTGTTTTTAGCTCAGTTGTGATTTCTGGCTTTTTGTTTTACCTTCAGTTTGTGAATCTTGCACCGAACCTATTCCACTATGTACTGATGGGGAATTTCTCACTGTGGATCTTAATACTACACATTTCTGTTGTCCACGATATTACTGTGGTGAGTATATCTTAACTAATTTAAAATATTTAGATTTATCCAATATTTAAAAAGCCCCATGAATCTTCATTGCACTGTTACATCAGACCTTCATTGAATTCTAGTATATAAAATATATATTAAGTATAGGTAATATTTTTATACATCTAAGAGCTCTTCTTGGATAATATCATTACCTTCCCAAAATAGATTACTATGACTTTTCTCATCATCCTAGAATTTCTAGCTTCCCAGGTGATTCCATACATTCTCTACTTCCTTTCTTTTATTGCACACCTGGCATTTCTCAGCGCTCTTCACCTGCTGAGCTGTCCTAGTTCTACTACTGTTGTACTTGCTTGGGAGTCATGTATTCCATCCCCACCGATACATGGCAAGTGAGTGGTGGGAGAAATATGAGTCCATGCACGACATCAGCAATGGCAGTGAATTAAATGGTAGGTAGTGAGGATGAGCTTTTACAAGAAGCTAACCTTTATCCGTGGAATTTTTTTCTATTTAGTTTGTGACCCAAATCTTTGTCCTGCACCACTACTCGACTGTGCAGAGGATATGAAGCTTGTCAAAGAAAATGTATCTGGTCAATGTTGTCCAACATGGCATTGTGGTAACTAATTTTCATACTTTGAAGTTTTATTACAGTACAGTGATATATTCTGACCAACATAAATATGTTGATTTTTGCCTTTTAGAATGTAGCTGTGAAAACCTTGTTATGCCAACTTGTGAAGTGGTAAGAACACATATTTTGATTGAATTGTCATATTATTTAAGTTAGTTTATTCTTCCTTTATCCCCCTTATTTCTGAGTTCTCGGAGTTAATGAAATTATCCTCATTAAATTATACTGAAGTTGATTAAAGTAACATGCTCTGGTATCAGGGAGCAGTAAACTCTTTTTATTTACTTGAGATAAGAAAAGGCAATCCATTATTTTTTTCACGGGTGACTGAATCTACTAGCCTTATATCTACTTCACTGGTCTTAAAATTAAGCAAAACATTGAAAAAAAGATTATCTCAATATTGAGAGGTGTCCCCAGTGATTCTTCAAGAAATTGTGCCAATGATGCTTCTATTGTGGAGAAGGAGGGGATATAAACATGTAACTGTTGGTATTTTCTTAAGAGTTATCTACGAACATTTTGTAAATAAGAAAGTTGAGGTCTAGAGAGAGCAAATGATTGACTGAGATCTTTAGGACTCAAACCAAGGGTTGTTTTATGTCTGTGTGTGCTTTTGTGTATTCCTTTATTCTTTCTACTCTGCCATAACTCCTTCATTTCCTTTAGAAACTATAGCCCAGACATAAGTCGAAATGAAAACAAAAGCAAGTTGAAACTGCCTTGTTTTTATTCCTGGCCTGGACTCTTCCTACCTGTGCTTCACTTTCCTCATCTGCAATATAAAAATAACAATACCTACATCATATCAATAAAATAAGTTAATATAAATTACTTAGATAGTACCTGATACATAGAAAGAGCTCAATAAGGATTAGCTAGAATTATTATGATAAAATAAACACAGTACTCAGAATGTTAACCACAAGGTACAGATCATCATGGAGAACTTTCTAGGGAAGTTAACCATCAAGAAAAGTTTGGAAGAAAGTGATAGTATAGAATAATGGATGAAAGGAGCTGAACTATTTTAGATAGAGGCTAGGTTGAACATGAATAAATGCACCAAAGTGTGAGGTAAGAAATGTATGCTGAAAGATAGCAACCTTTCTCATGCCTTGAGAAAAAGCATCCAACTCTTGGTTTTGGCTCAGATCATGATGAGCTCAGGGTCATGAGATCAAGCCCCCATGTTAGGCTCTACACTCAGTACGGAGTCTGCTTGGCATTTTTCCCTCTTCCTCCCCCTCCCACCCCTGCCCCTCTCCTTAGTTACACTTGTGCTCTCTCTCTAAAATAAATAAATAAATAAATAAATAAATAAATAAATAAATAAATATCTTTAAAAAAAGAAAAAAGAATCAAGTTAATTTTATTATTGATATCATATGAAAATTAAATGCACTCAGGAAAAGTTATTACTCAAAAATGCAATTCTTAAAACTTTAAACCTGGTACTACACTGAGAGGACCCTATATCGTTTCTGACAGGGCAATGCTTAAGATTGGTATGACAGCTATTTATTGACACCTAAAGGTTATACCGCATTTTCTGTGTGTCCACCCTATTGTAAGTTCTTTCCCTGAATTGACCCATTTATTTCTCCAACTAAACCTAAGAGGTAGGCAGTGTTATCATACCCATTTTAGAGATGAGGGAAGTGAGGAGAAGCCTGACTCAGTAACTTCCCTGAGGTCCCACAGCTAGCAGGCAGCAAAGCCAGATGTGCACAGAGCAGCCTTGTTCCTGAGTCTCTGCTTTTAGTCCCTCTACTATACTCTTCTGCTCCTGCTTTATATGCTGTTGCAGCCTTGCTCCATGCAAACATCAGAACCCTGGACCACCTCTATAGAGAAGATCAAGAATGTTTGCACCAACCAAAATTTCCGGGATTAGCATATATTCTCTTATCTCCAACTATCCACTAGAAGCCCAGATTCCAACAATATTTTCAAGTTATTAAAGACCATAAAGATCATCTTCTCTACTTTCACTCATTTAATAGATAAAGAAATTAAAGTTTAGAGAGATTAAGTGATCCATAATCATATTGTTTATTGTGAATTTTTTCTGTAGGCTTCTAATTAAATGACCACTGTGTTAATCAAAGCCTGTTTACTATCAAATATTTATTAAGCACCTGATATGTGTCTGGCTGTGTGGTAGGGAACTTACTAAATGTTATACTGCGTATATATTTTTATAGTTGTCATATAATAAGCTGTACAAGTCATATTTAATACTAATATCTTTCTAATAGGGAGAATTTACTGCAATAGACCGGAACTTTCAGAGTGACTGTGGATGTGTACAGTATCTCTGTGGTAACTATGTTTTATCTAGCTTTTAAATGACATGAATATTATTGGTATCTATTGTTCACTATTAATAAATTAAAAATGATTTTCTTTGAGTTGTATTACACATTTTAAGCCATTTTGCCAGTTTTTTATTATAAAAGTGCACTATTATTTTTCAGTTGCCTCTTTTGTAATATCTCTAAATGTTCTGACAAATATGTTAATGGGATAGAAAAATGAATGTCTTTTTCAGAGGCTTTGCAGAATTTTAAAGTTGATTCTTTGGTTCTTTTTAATATATATATTTAATATTTTAAAAATAAACATCTAAAAGGGAGACTTATTGTTCACTGTGCTATCATTATGGATGTTAACATTGTAAAACATAGAACTGATTTTTCTATAAATTAACAAATCTTCATATTATGTATTAGTGGGTTAATAAAAAGCCTTTTATTCAACAGCTTGAAACTTTTGCATTTTTATATGCAAGAAAGTTTAAATTCAGTTGTTGGCAAGGCACAAAGAGTTTCTGAGCTGAATCTTCATCACTAGCCTAGCCTAAATTAATACGCTTTTACTTTGTATCAACTACCTTCATCATTGAATACGATGTACAAGACTATATTTTGCATCACAACAAAATTGAAAATTTTCTCTCAAAAGAACCATTAAAAACCATAAAATGTTAGTGCCACCATGAAGAGCCCCACTACTGTTGATTTAGATATTGCTTCCATCTATATCTACTCCCCCAAATTGTCATGTTATGTTTCCAGAAGAGAGGATAACAAGTAGCTTGATGATAAGTCTAAAACTCTGGAATCTGCTATGAAGTATAGTTTTGAAGACAGTTCAAACAGTAAAGAGGAGTTGACTTTACAGATCACTTTCTTATTGTATGTTAAGGAATAAATGTGCTACATTCATTATTAAGTAAACTCTTGAGTTATTAACAAAATATAGAGGTAAAGATCTTCTTATTGGTTTTGGAAAAAAAATTGCACATCACAATGAAAACATAAATATAAGTAAAAGTTCCATTGATTGATTAATAAAAAACTCAAAATAGTACTTTTCATTGACTTTCTTTTCTTAGAAAAGGATGATGTGTGTGTATTTCAAGCAGCATCAGTATTGAATCCTGGCCAATCTATGATAAAGTATTTGGAAGGGGACTTCTGTTATACAGTGGAGTGTCTGGAAGAAAAAGATAACCATATAGGCTTTCACACTCTGAATTTTACAATGGTGAATTGCTCAAAAGAATGTGACATTGTAAGTATTCTTTGTAAGTCATTCCAGTGGAGAGTTAAATTAATCATAAAATGGCAGCTATAGAATTTTAACTAGTGAATACTGCCTAAGTTTGAAGTGTACACTTGAATAGTTCAATATTCTATTAATGTGTGATATATCTATACAATGCATATTTTCCTTTTCCTGTGTATGATCTTGAGCCTTATTATTTATTTATCTATATAGCTTGCTTGACCTGCTTGATGAATCTTGGCTGCTAGATGTAAAGGCTAATAGTTTTCTTCACTTTCTAATACAGCTATATAAAGTCAATTATTATTTGAAGTGCCTCAAATTCAACCTTTAAATTGCTTACAGGTGTTCTGAGAGAGCATATAGTAATATTGGGAAGCACTTCCAGAATGGATCCATTAAAAATATTGGTATTGTTGTGTGGCTAATTAAATGTACTATCATTACACCCAGCACCAGGTGTACATTCCATCTCCAAGTGATTATGATTGCTGTGGTACCTGCAAAAATGTATCCTGCAAATTTCAAATGGAAAATGGAACATCAGTTATATATGAGGTATGAATTCCTTAGTTCCTAAAATAGGTTCCTTGGAGGGTAGCTCTCTCTGCAATTTTCTGAAGATGATTTTATGTCAAATAAGTTTGAAAAATATCACACATGCACACACACACACACAAGAGTTCTACATACAATAAACACACTCATATACAGCACACAAGACACAGTTACATTTGTTACATTTTAAAGTTTCTGATAATTCCTGCTGTAAAGGAATATGTTTAAATCATTTCTGAAACTCATTTTAGTATAGATCCTCATTTTTTTCCCCAGATGTGAGGAAAATGGGCTTTGAGAATTGCTTATTCTAATTGTTAGACCAATGGAAAAAAACCATTATTTTGTTCACTCATTTAAAATGAAACATTTTCTTTTATTTTTTTTATTATGCTCAGTTAGCCACTGTGTGGTATATCATTAGTTTTTGATGTAGTGTTCAATGATTCATTAGTTGCATATAATCACATATGCTCATCACATCACGTGCCCTCCTTAACGCCCATCACTCTGTTACCCCATCCCTCTGCCCTCTTCTCTCTGAAACCCTCAGTTTGTGTCCTGGGGTCCATAGTCTCTATGGTTCATCTCCCTCTCTGATTTCTCCCCCCTCAGATTTCCCTCCCTTCCCCTATGGTCCTCCGTGTTATTGCTTATGTTCCACATATGAGTGAAACCATATGATAATTGTCTTTCTCTGCTTGACTTACTTCACTTAGCATAATCCGCTCCAGTTCACCCATGTCGATGTAAATAGTGGGTATTCATCTTTTCTGATGGCTGAATAATATTCCATTGTATATATGTACCATATCTTTTTTATCCATTCATCTGATAAAATCTTAAAAAACAAAGGTGGGGGGTGCCTGGATGGCTCAGTCAGTTGGGTGCCTGCCTTCCACTCAGATCATGATCCCAGAGTCTGGGGATCGAGCCCCACATTGGGCTCCCTGCTCAGTGGGGAATCTGCTTCTCCCTCTGCCCCTCACCCCTCTCGTGCTCTCTCTCTCTCAAATGAATAAATAAAATCTTTAAAAGAAATTTAAAAAATGAAGCATTTTAACAGAAATCTGAAACTCACAATGTTAACATTTTATTATTTCAGGTATTTAAGATTTCAGTGGGTAAATAAGATAAAAGACTTAGAATATTTTTTACAAAGAAGACTTCAAGAGTCAGTAATGCTGTATCACATCTTTCTACCAAAAATAATATAATAATTATTCAGAATGCTCCTATAGTCTCATAATAACTCCATATAGGTTTATGGACTGACCTACTCCTTCCCTAGAAAAGAGAAAGGGAACTTTCTATTTTTAGTGCAGTTATTAGTGATGTCATCAGATTTAGGAGTGTGACTAATTCTTTATAACTTACATTACCTGAAAGTTGTCCCAATTTATTTTTGCCATTCTTAAGTGTTTTCATTAATAGTTTAATTATCTAGAGGTCTTACTTCTTAATTACATGGGATTAGTCACATATCCCCAAAACAGATTTCTCCAATCCTGTGCATTTTATTAAATAAGAAAGATGAATAATTGTCTTCTTGTGCCATAACCTATGTTTCGCAGTTATGTGCAAACTAGTGTTACCAATTTAAATAGTGTTGTTGATACTGTTTGTTTTATCCTAGCAATATTTCTATTTTATAATATATTATTTTAAAGAAGGGGCTTTGAAAACAAAACCTTCTAAAATGATGAGGAAGACATAGGTGTCAGTGAGAGAAAAGGAATCAGAATTTACTCGAAAAAACACAGAAATTTGGGGCTTTTAGTAAAAGGGCAACATAAACTCTATAATCAATAAATCCAGGAACCATCTATTTATATGACTAGTATTCACAGTGATAGCCTGAAATGTAGATAAAAGACTAAATTATGTTCAGAAAATTTTTTGAGAACTCAACAAGTAATGCAATCAAGGTAAATATACATCAAGATGGTTAACTCCTGCTCTTTCAAAGATAAGCTTTAGTTATCTAGAAATCTAATTTCTGTGGAACAACTGATTTTTGATTTCAGATAAACAAGATTGTACTATTTGAACTGGATATTAACAGAATTACTATTTGAATTTGAATATTTTATTTTCTCTTATACCTGGACTTGGAGATCTTTTCTAATTAAGGTTCATAGAAGATCTAAGGATATTTGTAAGTTAAAATAGAATCTGGAGAAAAAGAAGTTCATCAAAATTCCTTACTGCACAAGGAATCTTTAAGCCAGAGTTTGGCTAGCATTTTATTTTTATTTTTTTATCTTTTTATTTTTTTTAAATATTTTATTTATTTATTTGAGAGAGAGAATGAGAGGGGGGAGGGTCAGAGGGAGAAGCAGACTCCCCACTGAGCAGGGAGCCCGATGCGGGACTCGATCCCAGGACTCCAGGATCATGACCTGAGCCGAAGGCAGTTGCTTAACCAACTGAGCCACCCAGGCGCCCTTTTTTTTTTTTTAAAGATTTTATTTATTTATTTGAGAGAGAGAATGAGATAGAGAGAGCATGAGAAGGGGGAGGGTCAGAGGGAGAAGCAGACTCCCCGCTGAGCAGGGAGCCCATGGCTAGCATTTTAAAATGTGGGTTAAAAAATAAGAATATAGATCGACAACTACAGCTCAATAATTATGTTATAATATGTCCAGCTGCTTTTATTTCTAAATAAGAATTCTGAAATCAGGAATGAAATAAACAGTTATTATGTTTAAAAATTTGTTAAAGGAATAGGAATATGTTTTAAAACAATGATAAGGAATATAAAACTAGAAGCAAAAGTCAATTATCACTGTCATCCAAAGATTTTGTAATTGTTTTGTTGATAAGGGAGTAGAAGGAAGAATAAACAAATCTCAAGAAAGGAGGCATATTAACTAATATGATTTGTTGTTTTATAATTAGTGAGGGAATATTAAAACAAGACCTTTGTCACTTGGGCAAATTGGATAATTAATCTTGTAGTAGAAACACATACCTATTTGTTTCTTTCCTCTCTATCGCTTTATTTCACTTTTACATCTCAGTTCTAGTATGAAACCAAATACACATGCACACACACCATCTATGTATTTTTAATCCTTTTAGATAAGTTTGGGGATATTTCCAGATGGACATTGTATGCCACAGGAACTTCTCTGCATCTTGGATAGGAAATATTCTACTTAAGAAACATATCAGATTTTAATAAGCAAAACAGTAACTTTCTCTTATTTTTAGGAGGGGAGTACCTGGCACTATAATTGTACCACATACGAATGTGTTAAGACTGATGAAGGGACAATGATTCTGAACTACAATATGGTCTGTCCCCCTTTTAATGAGACTGAATGCAAAATGGTTTGTACTTTATCATATCTAAGAAAATGTAGTATTACATATAATTTAGAAAATATGTTTTCGAAGGTCGTACATAAATACATTGTGGCTTATTTATTTGGTGCATGTTTTATTTTCATGTATACATAAAAGCTCATTATATTTCTTCAGTTTGCCATTTTGAGTTATAAATGGTGTTCCAAATAACTTTGATTCTCCCTGAACGGACATTGTGCTAGATCAAAGAATTATTGAAAAATCATTTGATCAGCAGACCTAGCCTCTCTTTCAGTATGAATTAATAATCAATTAGAAGTTGGCCAATTTTATTTCTTAAACACACAGCCAGATTTATGATGCCATTCCCTTTTTAATTCATGCTGGCCTAAATGAAATTTGTCTTAACTTCTCTGAGCACAGGCCATGGTGGAACCTGGCATATATCACAGCACTGCTGATCCTTTAGCTTAGATACCCCAATTCCTTATTCTCTCAGAGAAGAGTCCATCAGGAAAGTAGATTTTTGGAGCTGATAGATACTTTTTTCTTACAAGATCCTTCGTAGCTTTAACTATTTAGGAGATAGTAATCCCTAATGAAAAGTGAACTTTGTTCTATTGTGTAGGCAATGTTTTTCTTAAGTATGCAGAAATAGCATAGTCTCACTGATTTTTTTTTTTTCCCAAGATGTGCCCTTTTAGTGATGGTGGCTAGCTGGCTGGGTAGGTAGATATCGTATATAGTAAAGTAATAGAATTTCAGCTCTGGAAAGAATCTTAGGCATCATCTTATTTCCCAGATCCATTTTTATAGTATAAGTTCTGTTACTTGAATTGTAATTAGCAAGTTACCAAAAGCAATTAGTGGCTTACTGTAAGAATTCAAAAAGATAATCAATAAAATTTTCTTAATTTAGTCTTAGGCAAGAGTCATCCTGAAGTGGTGGATATTTTTGAATAAAATGATAAAGAAAAAGATACATCATTTTAAAAATCAGTTATATTCAGGAACTTAGTCTTGTCTCATAGAGTACTTTAGGTTATTTCAAGGAGTTGAAAAAAACATAATGGCCTCTATTTAGAGTACCTATTAGTACTTTGCTTTGGTAAGAATTTTTTTGGTGTTATTTAAAATGTTTTTAAATAAATAAATAAATAAGTAAAGTGTTCTTCTAAGTAAGTTAATCTTTTTGCACTTTGTTTTACTAGTGAATAACAAAAATTTAAACAAAATATCAGCTCCTAATTTTAAAAACAAATTCTCATTAGAAATGGTTAAATTTCTATCATTTTCCTTTAAAGGCTTTGTGATATTTAATAAAAATACTGAGAGTTAGTTTTCTATTTCTAGTCCAAGAGGAAATAACAAACACTGTGAGTTTTGACTTTATTCCTTCTCTCTTCCTAGAATGAAGGGATTGTAAAGCTTTATAATGAAGGCTGTTGCAAGATCTGTAAGTGAGGACATATTACATGCATTAATTTGATAGATTAGTTTTAATTGCTCATGGTGATTATGATTTTTCTCATAAAATTCAGATCTTATGATGCAAGGAGGGAAGCACATTTTATAATGTTATTATTTAAATGTTTGTCATGTGGTTAATTATTTTATAATTTAGTCTTCTGGAATATGAATAAAGTATTTTTAATTTAGATGAATATTAACCTAAATATCAGAAATTTCTTTATTGTTGTATTTCCCAAAAGGTTTTGCATAGGATTTTAATAGGTTTTAAGTTAAAAAAGTCTCTAGTCAAATTTGCTTGGAACATGATGGGCTATACAAAGTTAGCCCATCTCAAAGATGAGAATGGCATTGTGACTTCAGTAAGGACCTTGGATTCTGTAACTCCATGTTGATTATTAAACAAGTAAGTACATCTTGTTATCCGAGAGCAGGCAGGGGAAGATCTATACAACTGACCATAATCCTGCTATTTATTGCCTGCCACACATCGGCACTATTATGCCCCCTGAAGACTGTATTGCAACCAAACTTCACAACAGTTCTGGGAGGTAGATGGGGAGGTAAGTATGGTTTCCCCTCCAGATAAGGAAATAAAGCTTCAGAAAAGTTGATTGCACTAATCAGTAATGGACTCAGGCCTGTCCAGTGCCCAGGCCCAGGACCTTTCACTTCTGCCAAGCTCTCTGAAGTTGCAGAAAAATACCAACCTACCTCAGTTTCTCCCATCTGACATGTACGGACTTGTGAAATAGTTTCTGCTTCGGTATCACAGAATCCTTGTCTGCAGACTTTGCTTCTGGGTGACTGGGCTATCTTGGAGAGACTGGATGTTGGATATGCCTCTTGGTACTAATAAGTTCAGCCAACTAACATAAATTTATGCTGTCCCAGTTATATTCATTGTACAAATTAACTAATCAAACTGATTTCTATGAAGTGCCTGCCATGTATCAGGCACTCTTTTAGGCACTGGGACTATGATAGTGAATGATGCAATACCTGCATGCCTAGTGCATATTAGGAAGAAGGGGGAGAAACAATGAACACATAAATATATTGTGCCAGGTAGAGATGAGTGATATAAAGAAAAATAGTACAGAATAAAAGGGATGGAGAGTGGGGAGCTGGGTTGCTAATTTAAGTGAGTGGTTAGAGAATGCCTCTATAAGGAGGTATCATCTGGGTAGAGAATGAATGTCTTTGGAAATCCAGCCAGGAAGAATAAAAAGTATTGAAAGCAGAGGAAATAGCAAAGTTTGGCTAAGCACAGGGATGAAGGTGACAGAAAGAAGAGGGTAGGTACCTTATAGGTCACATTAAAGATGATTTCATTATTAACTAATCTTTCTTACATGAGAATAGAAAGGCTAATAAAGTAACTAACCACTGAGTTAAAGCACCATAAGGAACACACCAGCCTGCCCTCCATCACCAATTCTGAACCTCCGACCAGGCTATAGGTGGGAGGCCAGGGAAAGGAGAAGGAACAAGCCTAGGATTCTGAGGAGGAGCCACGAATGAGATGGAGGAAAACCAAAGGGGGTGTTTTGGAAGCCAAGTGTGGAAACTGTATCAAGGAGGAGAGAGTGATAGACTGGGCCAAATGCTGCTGAGAAATTAAGTAGGATGAGAACTAGCTGTGACCTCCGAAGTTAGCACTTTGAAGGTCAAGAGTGACCTTGAGAAGGACAGTTTAATTTCAGGCAACCTCTGCTACTCATCTCTGCTTCAACCGCAGTAGTTTAACTTTTAGATACTTTACATGTTGGAATTTCATATAAGCACTTAAAAATTTTGTGGCTAAACTAGTTTGGAAACTGGAGATCTAATTTCAGTCTTTTGCAAACAAGGAAACTCAGCAGAATGATTTCGGTGACTTTGCTAAAGTAACAAAGCAAGTTAGTGTCAGAGTGAAGTAAGAACCTTGGTCTTTTTGCATCCTGATTCAGGGGTTATTTACATCCACTATCCTATAGCATTAAATATATATTAGCTGTATTATCAAGTGGTCATCCATCACACGCACAGAGGCATATTAATGTATCATTAATTAATACAAAGTATTTTAATGTGAAGTCATAAGAGATCATTTCAGAGCCATAAATACAAACTATAATTTGACTCATCCATACATTTCAAAATGGTTAATAAATAATTCAATTACATTTATGTATGATTTCATCTTAACATCTATTAAGATAAAGTGGTTTTAAATCTGTTTTTAATTCTAAGATTTATGTATATATGTATAAATGCCTAATTATGTACATGTATATTTACTTCTACATACAATGTTTCATTATAAAAATAATTTAATATTTTTAGAATTTTAAACATTTTATCTCTCTATATGATACAAACATTGCATGTGTAGAATGTTTTGATTTATGATTATGATAACTATTCTAGGACAATAAGGTAAAGAGATAAGTATAATGCTAAAAATATGAGAAAATCTACTTAGAAAGTGAAAATAAATATCGAACGTAAAATATATGAAGGAAATTTTAAGTATACCTTAATATAGACTATATTTTATATAAATATATACATTATTTTATTTTAAATATAGGCATATGTTTAATTGAATTAAGAAACAATCTGAGGGGGGCGCCTGGGTGGCTCAGTTGGTTAAGCGACTGCCTTCGGCTCAGGTCATGATCCTGGAGTCCCGGGATCGAGTCCCACATCGGGCTCCCTGCTCAGCTCGGAGTCTGCTTCTCCCTCTGACTCTCCTCCCTCTCATGCTCTGTCTCTCATTCTCTCTCTCGCAAATAAAAAAAAAAAAAAAACTTAAAAAAAACTTAAAAAAAAAAAAAAAGAAACAATCTGACATGGGCCTTCTGATGAATAAATACATTCTATATTTTA
>NC_138373.1:125299815-125343250 GCF_054177405.1 Leptonychotes weddellii
AGGACTGTATAAGTCAAAATCCTGTAAGTGGAAAAATATGATTTGTTACATAAAGGGCATGTGACTTTCCAAAAGTATATGTGTCACAGCACTAATATGTTTGTAAGTCAACAAAATGCTGAGTGTCACAATATTTAACTTTGAGATTATTCATACATTTTAATATTAAAATATTCTGTTTGTGAAGAAGTGTGAACTATTCTTAGCATAAATAATCAATAGTTATGAATCATAATTGCAATCTAGAGAGATGGAAATTAAAACCAAATATATTTGACTACATATTTTCTTAACTATGCAATTTAACTCAGCAAAAATAGTCTTAGTTCTAACTTTACCCCATTTAATGTGACCTATCCAATACTACAGTCTACACGAGCCATGATACAATACAGATTACAATAGAATCATTAGATTGTGATGAACATTTTATACATACCTGACTAGTTATATGTGCAATTTATTTCAGAGTTTGATTTATGTCAGCCTTGCTGTCTTAGGCATCACCATGGAACATCTCTTGGACTTATTCAAGTTACTAAGTTTTAACTTGGTATTTTTTGCAGTCTTCTAACATAGAAGCTTGAGAGTTATTATAGTGATAATAAAGTTTTGCTTTCATTTGTTATCTTGGAAGAATTGAATAGCCAGTTTTTAAAAATTTTAAGAATTCTTTTCTCATTGTCTCTCCTTACAGGTAAATGTCGCATCTTGTGATGGAAAATGCCCATCTGCTACCATATATAACATCAATATTGAGAGCCATCTAAGATTCTGCAAATGTTGTCGTGAAAATGGAGTGAGAAACTTGTCTGTGCCTCTGTATTGCTCAGGAAATGGCACTGAAGTCATGCATACCCTCCAGGAACCTATAGACTGCACATGTCAGTGGAACTAAACTTTTGGATTCTAGGAACTCTGTGCAATAATCATAATGTCAAGTGAAGTCACCTTCTAACACTATTATTTAGGCACTGGAAGATTTATACTATTTAACAATAACGTATTTTTCACACTATTGGGATATGGCAATTTAATACTTGGTACAAATATATGCAATTTCCTAGGAAAATATAGATGTATTGATTTACTCTATTTTAAAGAATCAAATGATTTTAAGTTGTTCAGCTGAAATGCAGTTATGTATATAATTGCAACATGCCACAGCCCTGGGATATTGTCATCAATTAGAAGATGATTTTGCGGAAATTTTCAGTTGCACCCAATAGTGATTTTTTTGCTTTACGAAGTCTGCCAAATTAAGGTAACAGTACTCGTTCATTGCCACTGTTTAGTCTGGTAAATGTAATTAGTTAGAATTGACATCTGTATAGTCATAAAGAGTAGGATACTTTGAGACAGATCACAGAACTACAGGATTTTAGATTTTTTAAAGCCTGAATGAATATTAGGGTTGTTATTGCAAATTCCTCTCATTTTGCAGTATATCAGGTCATTGGAGAAGCTGTGTGACTTACCCCAAGTGACTTTGTGCATTCCAGTGCTATGCTCTTTTCTTTTGAATGGTATAGTAAGGTGTCTGTCACAGAACCTTTGATTCTTAAAGAGTTTGCTTTGCATAGAATTAAGACTTTCAAACTCAATTCCTTTTAAAGAAATGAAAAAAAAATGCCACACATACATATGTATATACATACATATAATAGTAATCCCAATAATAGGAAATGGAGAAATGTAGCATTAGTTGCTAAATAGTGGAAGGATATCTTGGACTTTTATTTTTTTATACCATTACAACTGTTATTAAATATGTTGTTATTATTTAACATTTAATTAACTATTTGCTAGCTCACGGACCTATGATTTTTTTATATGTATTTGCATTCGATCAAAGTTGCATGCTATTTTGCTTTTCATGCTGCTGCTTTGCCAATGAAGAATGAAATAAAATTATTTGAATGTATTAATAATTCTACAGTGGAATGCTGCACTTTTTAAATATAGTAAATTATTGTCATTTGCAAGGAACATACCTTGCGATCTTTGCAAATCCCCAAATTTTCTGCCACTTACAGTATAGAATTACTTGAGTTTCCTCATCTGTAAAAAGGAGAGAATGCCCTACTTGGTATGGTTGTTGTGGGGATCAAATGAAGTCAAATAGCAACAAGAAAACAGTAGAGATGCACTGAAAAGCAGATGCGGGGGCCTGATGGACTAGGTTCAGATTTCAGCTAGGTGAGTACTTGGGTTTCAAAATCATGCTTCCCAGAAAAAAATGCAACTTCCTAGATATTTTGGACCTCCAGGGTTACTAAGAAATGAGTGAAGGAATGAAATGAACATTGCATCTGCAATGTCCCAGTGTCTACTGTTTATAAAAATTGACTTTATCTTATTTGTACTTAATAAAAATGCTTCATCTAGACACTAACATTTCGGTATTCTTTGACTCCTGTTAACATATAGATTGAATCAAACATCTTTGGTTAAAATAACATTGCTTGAAAGAAACTATTATGTACCTCAGCTGAGGCACATAATGTTGTATATTGTCTGCCACACATTTCTTTATTTTCATTCTCTGTAAAATACTTGTCATTAAATTAAAAATACTAAATCACATTTAGACCTATTTGTGGGGGGAAATGGGAAACACTGTCCTAGCACATCATAAGCTTTCTGCAATACAACAGATAGGTACTGAGCACCTGCTATGTGCCAGGTGCTGTCCTAAGCTCTGAGGATATAGGTAAAGTAAAGCAGACACAGCGTGGACCCTCCTGTAATTTAAAATCTAGTGAGAAAGTAGGCATTAGTTAAATAAACATATCTGTGAGAAAGTTTAGAAGTTTAGAATGTAGCATATGATTCAGGTGGCCCTCAAATCATCAGAGATGATGATTTGGGACACCTGGATAATGACCTGGACAATATCTTGGTGTTGGGACAAATGGATAATAACTTGGACAAAGAAAAATTTGGATTCGTACATCCATTGACATGAGGATAAATTCTACATGAATCAGAGATTTAAATGTTTAAAAGGGAACATTCAAAAATTGTTCAAAAAACCAGTTAGAAGTTTAGAACTTCTAAAGAAATTATGGGAGAAATTCACTAATAGTGAATGGGAAGAGTGGGAAGAGTCATTCTAATTCTGATTCAATATCCAGAAGCCCAGAAGAAAAGATTGATAAATTTAACAAGAAAAGTGAAAACAAATTCTGCAAGACAAAAAAAGTCAAAGTCAAAAGAAAAACGTAAGACCAAAGCACAATATTTACAACGTATCACTGATAAAGGCTAGTCTTCTATATAGAGAGCTCCTAAAAAAATCAGAAAAGGAAAATATGAACAATCTAATTGAAAAATGGGCCAATAACTTGAACTGGTATTACAGAGAAAAAGAAATAATCCTTGAGGACACTGGAAAGATAATCGAGCATACTCTTAAGATTTATTTATTGATTTGAAAGAGAGAGAGAGAGAGAGAATGAGAGAATGGTGGGGAGGGGTAGAGGGAGAGGGAAAGTGAATCCCAAGCAGAATCCCAGCTCAGCACAAAGGCTGATGCAGGGCTCGATTCCACCACCCTGAGATCACGATCCCATCAAAACCAAGAGTTGGACATTCAACTGACTGCACTACCCAGGCGCCCCAGTGGAGCATACTTTTAATAAAAGCATTTCACATTCAATTTACACTGACAAGCCATTTCTCACCTACCAGATGGTAACAAATTAAAAGTTTAATTATACTTTTATTTTTTAGGCTAAGCAGCTTATAAAACACAAACATTTATTTCTTATAAATAAAGGCTGGGAAGTCCAAGATCAAGGTGCCAGCAGTCTTCTTGCTGTTTCCTCACCTGGCAGGAGGGATGACGGAGCTGTCTGGGGTCTCTTCTGGAAGGGCACTAATCCTACTCAGGAGGGCTCCACCCTCATGTTCTACTCACTTCCCAAAGGGCCCACTTCCTAATGCCATCACATAGGATGTTAGGATTTCAACATATGAATTTAAGGTGGGGCAGGGAGTGGGAGACACAAAAATTCAGACCATAGCAAGTAGGTTGAAAGGTGATTAGTGGGTGGTAAATTGAACTCAATATATACACTCCTCCTGATATACTCATGCCCAGATTCACTCAGACACATGCTCATGTTTCTGCAGCTGGTGGTCCTGGACCTGCTCCCACCTTCATGATAATTCTCTATGCATTCCGCCTGAAACAGCTAGGCAGGAACGGCCCAGTGCATGTGCAGAGGACCAGCCAAGGCCATCGGCCTCCTTGCCTTCCCCTGACCAGTGTTTTCTTTCTGCCTGCCATAGGCGCTCTGGCTTCTCCTACCACTTCTGAGCCTGGAAGAAGCACCATACCCCCATGACTACCCTGATAAATTGGCTAACACAGCTGGAATAAAGGGGGAATAAATACCCTGTGAGGTGAACTCTGAACAATGACGACAGGCCCAGGAGCCAGCAGGTAAATTGCTCACTGTCACTCCTCATCCTCACCGACCATTCCCAGACACAGTGATTCCTTTGGCCTTTCCAGATATATCTGTGTTCTATGTGAGCTGCTGCCTACTCTCTAATAATTCGACTTGTATTTACTTTTGTTTCTCTCCTGCCCCACTTCCCTTAAATCGGTTCCTTGCAGAGTCTTCCCCACGTCAGTAAATAACAAATTTAATGTCTGTGTGTGCTGTGTCAGCATGTACTTGAACCACGTACATATTTCCTGACCGGCTCAGAAATTTACATTAAAACTACAAAATGCTAACTTTAGCTTATTAAATCAATAAGGATTTAGCTGTTCACTGTGTCCTGTTGGAAGGGAGAAGAGTGAAAAACTAACTCATGCACTTTCTAGGAGAAAAAGAATATAAAACATCCACCTAAATAATTTCTATTGTCATTTTACTTATTTTCGCTTTCTCCCTGCCTCTCTTGATCTGGGATTAAATTGAATATATATATATATATATATATATATATAAATTTTAAATTTCTTTAAGAATTTTTATATTCTAGGGGTGCCTGGGTGGCTCAGTTGGTTAGGCATCTGCCTTCAGCTCAGGTCATGATCCCAGAGTCCTGAGATTGAGTCCCACATCGGGCTCCCAGCTCGGGGGGAGCCTGCTTCTCCCTCTGACCCACTCTCCCCTCTCATGCTGTTTCTCACTCTTTCTCTCTCTCAAATAAATAAATAAAATGTTTAAAAAAAAAAGAATTTTTATATTCTAAAAAGCTTTCTGCAGTAGAAATTTTATATGCTATATAGTATTTTCATAAATATCATGATTTATTTAACCAGTCTATTAATGGATATTAAATATGTTTCTCATTTTCCCTATTATAAACTCTTATGCATGAAGTGGAATTGAAGGACCCAAATGGCATCAACATGCTGAAGAATTTCCATACATTTTGCTAATTTGTCTTCCACAAGTGCTGATCAACTTTTTTCTTCCCCAAGAAGTTTATGAGTTTATTTCTTTTATCCTTTATCATAATCAACACTAGGTAGTAGCAGACAAAAGTCCTTATTGATATAATAAGAAAAAAGGTCAGCTCACAGTAGAATAGATATCTGATGGTGCCACTGAATTCCAACCTTTTTATATACTCATTTTATCTCTTGTATATTTTTTCTTTGTCCATTTTCTTAGTGGTAATTTTATAGAGTGCCCTTTCAGGACAAATGATTTTGCAAGCTTTAATTCACCTGTCTCCACCTTTAAGTACTATAATTAATATACCCTGGGACTTTTTATTCTGTTTTTAAAATTAAATTATTAGTAGTAAAACAAAACCTCTATGTGTTAGCTTTAAGAGATGAATATGAATAAATTATTGATATATTCCATTCAATTTAAACTGAAAAGGAGAGAAGACAGATACGGTACCTTGAGGCTCTAATGTCCAAAAGAGAATAGAGGCTCTTAATAGGAATTAAAAGGTTTCTGAGCTTTTTCTAGGCAATTAATTATCATGTAATATTTCAAGGTTAATGTTCACATTACATAGAAAATAACACCATTGAAATCAAAATATCTCAACAATTTCTTAAAATTAATCTTTGACAGAGTTTGTGGTTACAACATGTAAATTCAGAAGATTTCAAGATACACAAAAATTATGACTCTGGCCAGAAGGCTTACAGCCCAAGTGAATCAGGATTCACATTTGTGCTAATATTCCCAGATAAGGTCACTGTGAATGGTCCAGAAGTCTGGTTTCTATATAAAAGTGCTCAGCTGAGGGGCAAAGGAGTACTGAAATCTGGCTTATGTTTCTCAAGCCAGGTCATGTACCCTGACAAGAAGCTGTTTCTACCCAGAGGAAGGAATGCCTTTTTCTTTGCATGAAGACACTGGCCTCTCGCCAAGCCAAACACCCATTTGGGAGTGCATCTTCCCAGAGGGAGGAGCTGTTTCTAATAATTCCTGAGGTATTTTCTAATTTATCCACAAGACATTGTGCCTTTTCCTAATGTATCTATCATGAGGAGGCATCTTTTGCTAGTTTGCACAAAGGTTAGCAACGATCTTGTTCTTAGCTTTAGCATACATTTTTTTCTAATAATGTTGTATAAATGGCCTTGGTACTTGAAATCTTGCCTGTATACTGCATCTTTGGGGGGGAATTATTTCACTAACAACTGCTAACTAGAAAGACTGATGCTCTGGTTAAAGTAAAAATTCTATCACATTATCAAAAATGTTATCTACTGTCAGAAAATAGATTACAGAAATCTTGAGATGGATAAAAAATTTTAAAAATTGTATTTTATTTACTAAAGATATGGAATTTAACTTTTCTGCCTTCTCAGTCATATTTATTTTGTGCCCAAATTAAATTTTGTCTGTCTATATATTCTATTAAAAGCTATATATGCATGCACATAAACACACACATAAAAATAAATTCAGTTTTGCAACCTAATTTAATAGTTCTGTATGTGAATTAACCGAAGTCCTTACTGTCAGTCCTAATATCTCCATTATTGAATTCTTAGTTTGTTTTATTTCTTGGTTGCTTATGTTTTCAAGTAATTTTTTTCCAGAAAGGCATATAGATTATATATCTCCTAAGGCTTTATTCACACTGTAGCTTGATAGCTAAGGTCTCAGGCTCTCGGATGAAATAGGTATAAGTTCAAATCCTAATACCATCCTTTTCTGTGTGACTCTAAATAAACTTAATAATTTTGCACTTCATAGTTTTCAAATTTCTCATAGGATTTGTGTGAGGTTAATGGAGTTAATACAGGTAAATTACTTACTAGAGTGTTTAACACATACAGAGGACTTGATATATATAAGCTCAGTATAAAAATTTGAGGTCAGAGTTTGCTTTCAAAACTCTAGACATTGCTTCATTGTGATTGGACATTTAGTGCTCTAAAAGAAAAGTCTGGTTTCCATTTTAGTATTTGGTTCCATTATAGGTATATTTCTTTTCCTTTTTTTTTTTGAATTATTGCTTATTATAATTTTCCTTCAAGTTTTGAATTCAATACTACTGTGGAAGTGTGTATAGGTATGGTTCGCTATTTTCTTTTGGATCTTCTGATATTCACACAATATTTTTCTAAATATATAAAAGGTGTTTCTTCTATTGCTAGTATATTTTTATTTGATATGTTTTCCTTTTAATCTGGTTTTATATTCAGAAATATTAATTATGTATACATTGTTTTTCTTTCATACCTATGACATTTTCTATGTCTTCATCTATTTGTCTTTTTTGCTCTCCATAATTGTATATTAAGTTTTCTTCCATAATAGTTATTCATACTTGCTCTACTTCCATCGGTGTAGATTGGTATAAATCTGCAAATGCATTTTGTTTCCTCATATTTATTCGTATCAGATTCCCTTTTTAACTCATCTAATTTTTTTTTTTAACTTCAGGCTATTTTCTTTTTATACAAGACTATTCTTCCCTCTCAATATTTTTCCATGGTTTTATGGAAATCATGTATTTTGTGTACTTCAGACAAAAACAAAAATTTTCCTGGTTTCTTCCCTTGAATTCTGCATCAGAGTGCTTATAATAGCTAATCTCTTCTTCTCCTCAGTTTTTAGGATGATATTTTCTTTGCTTTGTAGTACTTTTTCATAGGTCTCATGGCTTATTTTCATGCCATTTTGGCTATTCATATTAGGTTATATGGATTGTCCATGGTTGTCCTCTATTACCACTTAAGGAATGGTAAGAATTTTACTCTCATATTTCCAGCTACAGGGCAGGATGATAAAGTTGATTCCTATTTTACTTTCCATATTCTGGCAAGCATGTCCTAATAGTTCTCAGCTACGAAGGTGACAGATTCCTCACCATTCTTTCATGCTTCTCTGATATCCCGAATTGTCAAAATTCATCAAAAACTATGATTTTCTTTGTTCACAGCTACCATTTTTATCATCCATTTTTCTTGACACTCTCTTCATCTATAATGTTTATCTTGTAATGACTACTCATAAAATACAGTGGAGTACTGCTAAAATCCGTTGTTTCCTGGGAGCTGCTATCTTTCAAGAGATCCAGAAAGACCAGAAAGAGAGTCAGAATTCAAGAAAGTTTAGCTACTTTTGAAAGACATTGCTTCGTCACCCTGTGGCCACTGACCAGCTTCTGATGCATAGAACTCTGAGTTAAGGAATTGGGAATGAGAGAGATATAAGCTATCTCCTTTGTCTTTCCTGGTAAATTTTATCTGTAATAAATAACAGATTTTCTTCTGAAATCAGTTTTGTTCTGTTATACGATTTCAGATCGTGAACTTTGTTTTGTTTTGTTTTTATATTTTAGAACAGTACAAACTGAGACTCGAATATCAACATTATACAAAAGGTCTACAAAATTTTGCAAAGGAGTCTTGAGAAAATAAAATGACTATACTAGTAGGATAACAAATGCTTAACCAAACATATGAGAATTATTTAATGTTGAGAACAGTAGATTAAGATCAACATTTAGGAAATTATTTCTTAACTTTAGAAAAAGTCTGTAAGATATAAATATATTAGACCTGCTAAAAGTAGTACATGAATACCTGTGTTTTTTGTCATATTCATTTCCTTGATCTAACCGCTCTAAATTATATCAAATAGGATGAGATTAATTATGTAATCAATGGATAAGGATATTCTTCTGAGATTCATGGTTAGGAAAACAGCCTCTGGAACTAGGATGCCTGGGATCAAATCCCAATGATGTTACTTATTAATCCTGGGGAGGATAAGTGCCACTGCAAAGAATATCTTTCACAAGATTTAAGAATTTGAGATAACCAACTTTGAGATGGGCCAGAGTGAATGAAGTGCCAGGACTTGAATGCATTTATCTCTGCTTCCCTTGCTCTGCCAACTCCATTTTCTCCTGCTGCATTCCTGGTGCTCCACATGGCAACTTTGTATATGGCTACGGCAGCTTCCATGAAAACAACCTTCAATATGTTTTCCAACAAAGAAGACAGGACATCTATCTCTGAGCGATGACTGCCCAAGTTTGCAATCACATTAACTGTGGGTATTGCTTCTCTATTGCTGTGAAATGAAGTACCACAAATTTAATGTCTTAAATCAAAACATTTATTATCTGACAATTTCTGTGAACGAGGAGTCTGGGCTCTCTGCTCAGGATCTCACCAGGCTGAAATCAAGTTGTTATTTAGGACTGTGATCTCATCTGAGGCTATGGGTCCTCTGTTTCAAGCTCATTCACATTGTTGGCAGAATTAAATTCCGTGAGACTGTAGGACTGAGATCATGTGTTCTGGCTGGCTGTAGGCTGGGGCACACATTCAGCCCCTGGAGGCAAGGCTCATGTTCTAACCACCTGGCCCTCTCATATCATGGCAACTTCTTCAAAGTCAGCAGGAGAATGCCTCTTTTGTTCTGCTACAGGGAAGTCTTCTATAATGTAAATAATCATGGTAGTGATGATCTCATCATTTTCACAGGTCCACCAAACCTCAGGGGGAGGGGATTATACAGGGTATGAATAACAGGGGATGGAAATCTTAGGTGTCGGTGTCATCCTAGAATTGTGCCAACAGTAGGTGTTAGAGTATCATGCTTGGACCGCCAGGGTCATTGGCCATCCCTATGAGCTCACAGAGCTCCCTTATCCTCTAGTGTCCTATAAAGAGAGACAAAAACAGTCCCACTAATTCATCCAAGTTAGAAGTTTTAAGGAGGGATGTTTTTATGTTGGTCTTTAACTTTTTTCTTTCATTTTTCAGGGTATAAAGATAGTGGATCTTCCCGTCTGGATATAAAGACCTTGTAGTAAGGAAGTTACAAGTTTTCTTGCTTCAGCTTTCCTGTCCCTCCAGCTAAGATATTTTCTTCATCAAAGTTTCTCAGTAAAAATTTATAAAATTCATTAAACATATTAAATGTACTGATAATCTCATTTAGAAATAAATTCCCACCCATCCTGGCATACTTGTTAATAAATCTATCAGGAAAGCCATAAACGTGATGGACCAGACCTCAAATTATTTCACAACCATCCCATTCCAGAGATGCAGATCCTTTTTGTTTAGTCTCAATTCTCAATATGACATTTGCATTTTAGTCCACACCAATAAATACAGATAAATCTGAGTTTTAATATTGGATTCTGAAATGCAGCCAATAACACTTTACTAAACATATCATTTTCACTCAAAGCAAATTCATTTGGATTAATTTGGATGATTAAATCATTTCATAAAAGATCTGTTGCAATAACTACTTTTCATATTGTATAAATAAATATGCTAAAAAGATAATACCACAAATTATTAGGAAATTTTGCATTGTAGAAAAGGCCAATCCTAGTTATAGAACTAAAACACCAAGCTTTTTGGCATCACATTTAAGAAACAAATACAGATGAAAAACATGCTGCTAATCCATCTTTTATTTTCTTTCTTTTGTAACCCATGCCAGCAAAATAAAGCTTAGAAATTCTACAGCAACAATGGTTTTCCTTTAAATAATGATAGAAATCTGGCTCACTTTGATTACATGTCAGCTTATAAAAGTGTTATTTTTGTGAGAAAATTTGAAGTATCTCCTTTGAAAGAGGACATTTAAGAAGACACGTAAGAACAGGAGACAGAAAACAAGGAAAGATAAAAACAGTACATCTAATTTATCTAGAAGATTTGAGAAAGAATATTTTTGTGCTGGTCTTTAACTTTTAAGCACTGTTCCATTTTAACCTTAAAACAATATAATTTTCCACAGTCTGAAATGTGACAAATCTTGCTACTCTAAAGAGTAAATCATTAGGAAAGAAAGAGTCTCATGCACATCACAAACGGTTCAGAAAAAGACTCTTCAGATTCAAAGCAGAACCAGATTAGAGGACTCATAAGTCATACATTAGGTTGTTTAGAGTGACATGACTCATCTTAAAACTTGTATTTGTTTCAAAAACATTGAAAAATATTTACAATGAAGTCTCAAGTGTCACCTAGAAAAAGGAGATGGCAGAGTTTTATAATATTCCCTCTACAAGTATTTATTCAAAAAATATTTGTTGAGTGCTCACTATGTAAGGTATCACAATTGGCTTGTGAGTAATATGCAAATCAATAGGAAATAAGACTTACCTTCAGGGAGACTACAATCTGATAGAGATACTAAGATGTTCACAGATAATTATATAAAAAATAGAATTCAATGAGCCATGTATTAGAGGCACTAAGTACCACAGAAGCACAGAGGAGGGGGGATAGAGCTCTTGTTAGGAATACCAGGAAAAGTTTCATGAAGACGGTGAAATAAGAGAAAGTATTGCAGGGAAAAACAGTGAACTGAACATGTATGAAGTAAGCTGAAATGTTTCTGGAGGACTTCAATGGGCACAGTAAGGAATTAGGGAGGCTGAGGAGCCATTGAAGACACTGTGAGCTGTAAAGTAACATTATCAGAACTGAACTCTAGGAAGATTAATCTGAAGACAGTTGAAAATAGATGAAAAACCAGAGATAAGGAGACTTGTTTGTTTTGTTTTGTATTTTGGGGGGGAGAGAGGAGGGGGACAGGCAGAGGGAGAGGGAAAGGGAAAAAGAGAATCTTAAGCAGGCTCCACACCCAGCACAGAGCTGAGGCTGGGCTCAATCTCAAGACCCCGAGATCATGACCTGAACCCAAATCAAGAGTTAGACGCTTAACTGATTGAGCCACCCAGGTGCCCCTAGAGATAAGGAGACCTGTTTTAGACCAATCTAATAAGAAGGAATGAAGGGATGCCAGTTATCTTAGTGTGATACTGTGATCTATAATAAAATATATATTTGGTCCTCATCACTGTTTCCCTTGGAATTTCCTAAGTGATGGGAGCTATAAAGGTGTCTTCTGTTATTTTAATGAGGTGACTTTTGGACAGATTCTAAGAATGGGGGCTGGTTGCCAGTGAAGCCAACCATATGATCAGGGGGTTGGAAATTTCAATTCCATCACCACCTCCCAGAAGGGGAGAGGGCTTCGAGGTTGAATCAATCACCAATGACCAATGGATTTAATCAACTATTGGGGGAGCTTGTGGGTTGGTGAACACATGAAGATTTGGGGAGAGCGGTGTACTCCAAGAGGACATGAATGTCTCTTCCCACATACCTTGCTCTTGCATCTCTTCCATGTGGCTGTTCCTGAGTTCCATCCTTTTATAATAATAAACCAGTCATCTAGTGAGTAAACTGATTTTCTGAGTTGGGTGTGCCACTCTAGCAAATTAATTGAACTCAGGGAGTTCAGTTGAACCTACAGCCAGTAGGTCAGAAGCATGGATAGCAACCTGGGCTTGTGACAGACATATGGAATGGCATGGTGGGGGGAGTCTTGTAGGACTGAATGCTTAGCCTGTGGAATTTGACTCTTTGTGTAGACAGTGTCAGAATTGAGTTGAATTGTAGGACACCAAGCTGGTATCCCGAGAATTCACACACATTGGAATTGGGTCCAGGAGCCCAAAGATCAGATGAGAGGGAAAGAGAACCTGGATTTAGATAGTAAGAACAAGAACAAGAGGAATACGGTTGTGCACAGGATCATAGTATGATTAGGGAGAACTAATAACATTGTTGCTATAGCTTCAGTGCTTAGCACTGTGCTTGACACATAGCATGCACTCAAAACTTTTGATTGGATGACTGGAATTTGAAGGTGAGGAAGAGATGGGTATTACTTGTATGATTGTTACATTTCTATCAGAGATGTGGTTATACATATATGTCCACCCAACCTCTGGTGAAGATGTGGGTTTCTTTTCATAATAGTTATTTAAATAAGATGCCGAACAACATATTTCCTAATAGGGTGACTCAGTCGCTTAAGCGTCTGCCTTTGGCTCAGGTCATGATCCCAGCATCCTGGGATCGAGCCCTGCATCAGGCTCCTTGCTCAGCAGGAAGCCTGCTTCTCCCTCTCCCACTCCCCCTGCTTTTGTTCCCGCTCTTGCTGTGTCTCTGAGTCAAACGATCTGAATGAACTGAGATTCCAACTCTTAAACATGGCATATACTTTCCAGAGAGAGATAGCTAAGGTTATCACCTAAGCCCATGGTCCTGGGACTAGAGAGGGAGTAATTGCCCTAAGAGAAGTTTTAGAGGTAGAATCAAAAAAAGATTTTTGAGGACAAAATTGACTTTGGGTAGTGAGGGAAAGAATCTGAGGACGCAGAGTTGATAATTTTTTTGTTTGGTTGGCTGACGCTCTACTCAGGAAGGGCTGGGAGAAGGATGATCATGAATTTCATTTTGGAAAGATGGTTTGGAATTGCCTTTTGGGGACATCGGGGTGAAGATGGCCAGTGCAGAGCCGTAAATACTGCTCTGGAGTCCCGGAAAGAAATGAGGGGCAAGGCGGAGTGACTGGCAGTCTAGACTAGGACTGAAATCACAAAAGTGAACGAAATACCCCAGACTCAACGAAGGCACCATGAGTCAAGTCAATTTTTAAGGTGGAAATGTCAGAGGATAATGTGGATTGAGAAAATGGAAGATCCAGGTGAGAGTGATGTCAGGGATGCTAACTGTGGAGAAGATCTCAGAAAGGAGGAAGAGTTCAATCAACACTTTCAAATGCTGCAGAAAACAAACAGCAATTAAACCACACGACGTGTTAACACTGAAAGAATGTGGCTCCATACATAGCCACATGAGTGAACTTAACTCAAAACTGTGTCCACTCAGGGCTGTTCACAGCCACATGGTGGGCTTCTGTTTCTTTTTCATGAGAGGCCAAATGTCCCACTCGGGTTCTCCTTCACTGCCCTACCCTTCCCTCCCTTCTTCCATGCCGAGTGCCATGCTCCTCCACACACCAATGCTGTGGTGGGACTCGCCTCCCACTCCCCTTCCTACCCGCCGCAGCTCAGCGTTTCCATGGAGACCTTCTCTTAATGAGCCGAGGGACAGGGCCTTGCGGCCTGAGCGAAACCCGCGGAGCTGCGAGCAGCGGCGTAAAGAGCGGGAGCGGAGCGGAGCGGACGGCTGGCTGAGAGGAGCCGGGAGGAAGCTGCAAGGAGCCCGGCCGCCAGGTGGGCTGCGGTGGCGGGCTCGCGCGCTCCCGCGCCGCCTCTGCGCCTGCCCGACCCCGCACCTGCGCGCGAACCTTGCAAAGCGCGGGCGGCTGCGTGGTGGGACCGTCTCGGGCCGGTCAGGGCGGGCGGTGTGGGCACCCGCACGCAGCGGTCCCCTGGCTGTGCGCTCGGCGCCCTGACTTCAGGGCTGTGCTCTCTTCTCAGCGCAGCCATTCTTAAAACCTGAGTCCTTTCCTTTCAACTCTGTTCTGCTCTCCATTGGCCCAAAGTTGCCTCCAGCGGCCTCTTTCTAAAGCAGTGCGCCGCAGGGCAGCTGCTCACTTTCTCCATCCAGGGGCGCGGACCCTGTGACTCGCAGAATTGAATTTGAGCGGGGAATTGGACTTGACGAACAGGCAGCCGGGAGCGGTCTTTCCACTTTGGCATTCGTACTAGGGTACAAAGCTTTCGAAATGCTCGTTTACCCTTGGAGTTGGCGCGGGGGATTGATACCGTAACCCCGCGGGTAGTTACATCAGATTATTGGGAAAAATGAACAAGGTTAAAACTTTGCAGTTTTGTGGAGGTGTCTGGATTGGATTATTACGTATTTCTTTTTAACTGGGTTGAATTTTATCTGAGGTAAACACCTTGATAGGAACTAAAGAGGATTTTGTAGGAAGAAACTTGCTTTACAGTGGGCTCTCAGGAGGGTTTTAAAATTTAAAAAAAATATATATAATACCAAGTCTGTTAATTTTTTCCTTTGTATCTTTCGTTGGATGTAAAGTTCTCAGTTACCCAGGGAGTCTAGATTCTTAAGAAAAGTGACACAAGCTTTTTAGATAAATGCACTTTAAAAATAAAGTGAGTTGAAAAGACCTGTTTTTCCCATTTTGTCAGTAGTTTTGAAATATTTTTCATAACGATGGTGTAATTTTAGAATGTGAGAAATTACTTCCAACGAAGTAGCAGTGTGTAGGTGTTCTAGATTTCCATCAATTAAGGTTAAATAGTTTCACACAATGCTATGCAATTTCCTATAATTGCCTGATAATTCATTTTATTTCTAACACCTGTATATTTAATTCTAGCAGCTTCTAGAAGCGAATTATTTTGTTATTTGTTGGAAAGTACTGGTGATTCCAGTTTTATTAGGTGGAGGATATTATGCAGCACCTACTTATTAATGCCTTAACATTCAGTTGGATGAACAGTCTAACTTGAAAAGATATGACATTAAAGTGATACACATCTAAAGAATGTCCAATGGTTTAGTTTTGAGGTTAAAAAAAATGCATGTTTAATTGAGCTGAATATACTTTATTTTCCAGATGGAGAAATCAATTATTCTATTGCTCTGGTTACAATATGTTGTTAAGGTAAGACATTTTTGAGCATTTTTTTGAATAGTTAATGGGCAGGATGCTATTAGTCTTCCCGTTTTAGAAAATGAGGGGTATGTTGAAGAGAAATAACACTAAACATTAGTTTTGGTACGTAAGACAGTTTTCTTTGCTAGATGTTGCATAGATTTGTGCATATAAATGGCATTTGTTTTCACTGCTTACAAATTGTGTTGGGAAAATCATTGAGGAGAGAGATCAGAATTTGATAAAATTCATGGTATGGTGAGGCATTTTAAGGTTGTTTTTGGTAGGAATTCTGGTAAGTATATCATTCTCTTGAGGTCTGAAGTCTTTTCTTATCGTCTAGGGAATATCTCTCTTATCCTGTGGTCTAGATATTTTGTCTCAGTTGCTAACATTTTCTTTACGTATCAATGAACTGAACCTCTAAAATAACTGAGTCAAACATTTTGTACTCCACTTATTTTTATTGCAAGTGTGTTATCAAGAATATCTGTAAAATAATTTAATCCTGTAGCCGTTATCATCAAAGTACACAGTTGACACACTAGGAGGGTGTGCTTTGATTTTCCTGTGATTTGAGTCTCTTCTTTCTCCCTGACCCCAGGAACGTGGTGTTTCCCACTTTGAGAAGCATGGATCTTGAATTTCCTTGCTCCCATTTTTACTTATCTTTCTTAAGTCATTTTCAAAATTACGGTAACAAAGTTATCCAATGGATGTTACCTAATTCATGTGTAGAAGTTGATATTGCTGAAATACTTTCAATTACAATTTGACGTATTTTAGCCTTAATTTTTGTTGTTTGCTAATAAAATAGTAATAATAACCAAGAATGCATTTTTATTATAGTTTTACAGTTACTTTTCTTTCCCATTTCAGATCTCAAAAAGTTTCTGTTATATGCCAAGGAATAATCGAACAACAGCAGTTTTTATTAAATGGGATGAATTTCCTAAGGGAGAAAGTCCTGAATTTTATATTTTAAAATACCAACTTGTTCATAATTTTCCTGAAAAAGTAAGGCATCTTTTTTTTTACTCTGATAAAAAGTAAGCATAGTGTAAATTTGTGACTAAATGTCACATCCCAGTAGGAATTTGATAGTTATTGGCATTTATTTTCCCCCAATTTTATTGAGATAATAATTGACATATAACATTGTATAAATCTAGGGGCGCCTGGGTGGCTCAGTCAGTTGGGCATCTGCCTTGGGCTCAGGTCATAATCCCAGGGTCCTGGGATCGGGCTCCCTGCTTGGCAGGGAGCCTGCTTCTCCCTTTCCTCTGCCTGCTGCTCCCTGGACTTGTGTGCTCTCTTTCTCTCTCTGTCACATAAATAAATAAATCTTAAAAAAAATAAACCCAAAACATTTACCTAAGGTATACAACATAATGATTTGATTTATGTATATTGCAAAACGATGACCGCAGTAAGTTTAGTTAACATCCATTATCTCACATAGGTACAAATAGCTTTTTCCTTACGATGAGAACTTTTATGATCTACTCTGGAGCAACTCTCAAGTACACAACAGTATTGTTACTTATTCTCATCATGTTGTACATTATATCCCCAGAAATTATTTATCTTATAATTGGAAATTTGTGTCTTTTGATTATCTTCACCCAGTATTCCCTCACCTCTGGCAACCACTAATCTGATCTGTTTGTATGATTTAATTAATTAATTATTTATTTAAATTTTTAAAAAAGATTTTATTTATTTATTTGACAGAGAGAGAGAGACAGTAAGAGAGGGAACACAAGCAGGGGGAGTGGGAGAGGGAGAAGCAGGCTTCCTGCTGAGCGGGGAGCCTGATGCAGGGCTGGATCCCAGGACCCTGGGACCATGACCTGAGCCGAAGGCAGATGCTTAACGACTGAGCCACCCAGGCGCCCCTGATTTTAGTTTTTTTAATTCCACATATAAGTGAGATTGGTATTTGTCTTACTCTGACTTATTTCACTTAGCGTAATTCCCTCAGGGTCCATCCATGTTGTCACAATGGCAGGATTTCCTACTTTTTTATAGCTGAATTGTATTCCTGTGTGTGTGTGTGTGTCTGTGTGTGCGCTTGCATGTACCAGATTTTCTTTATCCATTCCTCTATCAATGGACACTTTGGTTGTTTTCCATATTTTGGCTATTGTAGATAATATTGTAGTGAACACGGGGGTGCTGATATCTCTTTGGGATGGTAATTTTGTTTCCTATCTATATATACCCAGAAGTGGAATTGCTGGCAGTTCTATTTTTAATTTTCTGAGACCCTTCCATACTGTTTTCCCTAATAGCTGCACAAATTTATATTCTCAGCGGTAGTGACCAAGGGTTCCCTTTTCTCCATATCCCTACATAGCATTTGTTGTCTCTTCTTTTTGATGATAGCCACTCTGATAGGTGCCATTCTGACACTGTAGTTTCAATTTGCATTTCTCTAATGTCTAATGATATTGAGTACATTTTCCTATGCCTGTTGGACATTTGATTATCTTCTTTGGAAAAATATCTCTTCAGTTCTTTGCCCATTTTTATTGGATTATTTGCTGTTGTTTGTTTGCTTTTTGTTACTAAGTTGTAGGAGTTCCTTATATATTTTGGATATTAACCCACTATCAGATGTGTGGTTTGCAAATATTTTCTCCCATTCCATAGGTTGGCTTTTTCTTTTGTTGATTTTTTCTTTTGCTATGCAATTGGGATCTTACTTTTATTCATTAGTGTATGAAATGTTAGCATTTTATGAAATATCTTCATTAAGTAGTTGATCAAATTACCATTACACTTTTTCATAGGAATGATTATATTTTTAATAATTTATATGCTATACAGAGTAATTATTTGAGGTAACATCATTTTATGTAAAAATAAATATTTTATGTATATATTACATTCTATTTGAAAAATTGCTTCTTATGAAGGAAATATACAAAAGTCAAACTTTTAGTGAATGTACCTGACACAGAGTTAATAAACATTCCTTAAACAGATAAATCTAATTATTTACAGAATATCAAAAGCATTCTTGCAAACCCACAAGAGCTTTCAAAATCAATAATACTAGAGGAAAATGAAGACTATCACATCATTCTACAGTCCATAAAATATGGACAAATTTTAAGTGAAAAGTCATTTAAAACCCGTAAGTAATATGTATTTGTTATTCATCTCCATTGCCTAATTGTAAAAGGGAAACAATTTTATTATCAGATAATCTGAATTTTATGGTGACTAACAGGTATATGATAGTCCAAAATAACATCATGATGGTAGTGTTTTTTTTTTAAGATTTTATTTATTTATTTGACAGAGAGACACAGCCAGAGAGGGAACACAAGCAGGGGGAGTGGGAGAGGGAGAAGCAGGCTTCCTGCCTAGCAGGGAGCCTGATGAGGGGCTCATCCCAGGACCCTGGGATCATGACCTGAGCCGAAGGCAGATGCTTAACGACTGAGCCACCCAGGTGCCCCGTGTTTTTTTTTTTTTTTAACATAATGTAAATTTCAAAATTTAAAGGAAATTATAAACTAAGGCAGGAAGAAGATTTTCATTTTTGACATTTGATGTGTACTAATATGAATAGATAGGCATCGCAGAGATGTTACATGTCATCCAGATTATCTAAAAATATTATAATGCGGATTTATAATCTAAGTCATTTATTTCAAGCAGAGGACAAGAAACTCCCATATAGTCTAGAAAATATTTTATAGTAGATAATTTGCTTTCCCATCGTGGTGATTCTTTTGTAATTCAACATCTTTTGTGTTTCATTCAGTTTTATTTGAATCCGACTAATTATTGTTCTTGATTTTTTAGGTGGTTTCTCAACTAGCAATATTAAAACAGTAGCAACAAGCACGAGTGTTTCTTTTAACTGGAGTGTGCTGTCTTCCAATGACATTTCAGTGTCAATATCTCTCAATAATTCTTCACAAATTATGCAAAATAATGTTACAGTTTATGAATGGGATAATTTAAAACCTGGAACCTTATATGCTTTTAAATTTGAATTTGAACAGTTGTATTTGGATTTTATAAATATATTTCAGAGACTGGATGTTCAAGTAGAAACAGGTATGCAGATATCTGGTTCTTTATTAATATATTATGTATCTTGTAGATAATTTGGTAGATGTATTGTTCTTTTCAAAAGTGGCTTACCCAAGTATTAGCCACAGAAAACTGCTTGTAAATGAACCAGCATAGTCCCTTTTTTCTAACTATGTCATTCTGGTATTTGACTGATTTATTGAACAAGCTGGATTTAGCAAGTTTAAGAATTAACTTTGTTTCCTTCCAGCACTTTTTATTTTTTATTTTTTTATTTTTTTAAAGATTTTATTTATTTATTTGACAGAGAGATAGAGAGGGAGTACAAGTAGGCAGAGAGGCAGGCAGAGAGAGAAGGAGAAGCAGGCTCCCCTCTCAGCAGGAAGCCTGATGTGGGCTCGATCCCAGGACCCTGGGATCATGACCTGAGCCGAAGGCAGCCGCTTAACCGACTGAGCCACCCAGGCGCCCCTTCCAGCACTTTTTAAAAATGGAACCGAGTGGGTTCTCTTTTCTTCAACTCTGGCAATTATTGATAGCTTTTTAGGTGACTTTCAAGTTTCAATAAACAGTCTCATTCTCAGGTATTAATAGGTCCATTAAAATCCAATATAAAAATATCAATCTTTCATCCTATTTAAGGCTTCTTCATTATTCATCCCCGGTCAGACCTGATCAAAATTTAGAATACTACAAGGGAAAAGGGAATGTATGTTAAATTTTTTTTGTGGCTTCCTAGATCTACTTCCTTCCTCTACATGGTGAGAAAGGATTTAAGAGAAGAGGAGAGAGTCATAGCTAATCAGGGCAACATGCTGTGATGGGCTAAGAGTCCTATTTTAATACCCTGTATAGGAATAAACTTTGAAACATAGTACATGTTTACAAGTGAAGTGGAGAGAGAAACATGTCAGTAGTAAGAAAAAGATAGTAAGGTAATTAAAGCATCCCCTCTTCCCATCCACCTTCTCCCCCCTGTGGAAAAACAACAATTTCTTCAAAAGATCCTTCTCACATCTCCCTAATATGTTGGGTTGAAGCACTGATACAATATCAAGAGTTAAAGTACAGTATCTACTCTCAACAGGCTGGTATTTTCCTCAGTCTTTCAATGGTGTGCCATCTTAGAGAAGAAGGCTAAGTGTTTTCTGGAAGGTGAACCCATTTGAAGTCAAGTAGCAGTGGTAGAGAGCAGAATTCTTAGCAAGTGTTATATCTGGTTCTCTAAGATAGAAATAAACCTGAAAAGTCTCTAAAATAAACTTAAAAAAAGTCTCCACCAGCATAAGAGTAAGTGAAAGGAAGGGCAACCTAAAGTGACTTAGAAAGAAAAAAAAAAATCTGTGGTTTTTATTTTAATTAAGTTATAATTGGACAATAATTCTGCATAATTAATTCTTATACTTAAAAACTATTTTAATTGTTAGTAATTCATTTGCTACTTGAATAATAGCAACTTTAGCACTTTTACTGGTTTGGGAGAAATATAGGGCAAGTGTACAATTAATGCTATGAGGTTTTTATGATTAACTACTATAGATGTTAAGAAATGTACTAATGAAATGTTATATTACTGAATTCATCTTTCACAAAACATTTTTCTTTTGGTAGGTTCATGTTCACAAGGATGGATAGCATTAAGAAATAGCTGTTATAAAATTAGCAAAGAGAGTACACCATGGAATATAGCCCAGCGACATTGTAGGTTATCCTTAAGTTCTGCACACCTTGTGGATATAAAAAATGAAGAGGAAAAAAAATTTATATTTTCACTTCTCAGGTCAAATAATCAAATAATAATATGGACTGGTCTTAGTGATATGAAGGTTAGTAAATGCATATATCATGATAAAACTATTTTTGTTTCCTTCTTCCCTCCCTACCACTCTCCCTCCCTCCCTCCCTCTCTTCCCTCTCCTCCCCCACCCTCCTCTTCCTTTCCCTTCCCTTCCTTTTTTCCTCCCTGCCCCCTCTTCCTTCCTTCCTCCATCATGCACTAAATATTTATCGAATACTTCTTAAAAGCCAGACACTGTTTCTTTTTTTTTTTTAATATTTTTTTATTTATTTGTGAGAGAGAGAGAGAGAAAGAGAGAGCATAAGCAGGGAGAGCAGGCAAAGCAGGCAGAGGGAGAAGCAGGCTCCAGGCTGAGCAAGGAGCCCGATGTGAGACTCGCTCCCAGGACCCTGGGATCGTGACCTGAGACGAAGGCAGATGCCTAACTGACTGAGCCACCCAGGCATCCCCAGACATTGTTTCTTTTTGTTTCTCTATCTCAATCTTTCCCTCCCTCCCTGCCTCCCCACCACATCTCTTTAGAGCAGTTTAGGTTCATAACAAAATTGAGGGGAAGGTACCAGAGATTTCCCACATATCCCCTTTCTCCACACATAAATAGCTTCCCCCCTTATCAGTATCCCCCACCAGAGTGGTACAATTGTTACAACCGAGGAACCTACACTGACAACATCGTAATCACCCAAAGTTCATAGTTTACATTATGCTTCACTCTTGGTGCTGTACATTCTACGGGTTTGGACAAATGTATAATGACATACATTCATTATTATGGTATCATGCAGAATATTTTCATCACCCTAAAAATCCTCTGTTCTCTGCCTATTCATCTCTTCCCACTCCCTTCAATCTCTTTGTAGGCATCTATATCTTTCCGTAATTTTGCTTTAATTTTGGTCTTCCTCAGACCTGTATGAAATGTAGGTGATCTCATCTATTTCTTCACTTATTTACCACCTAGCCCAATTGTTCTTAAATATTTAGCTAGCTCACTTTTCTCTTATGAGCTCCAGACATCCAATTTTCTTCTTTTTCTTTTAGGATTTTTTTTATTTGACAGACAGAGAGAGAGAGAGCACAGAGCACACAAGCAGGGGGAGTGGCAGGCAGAGGGAGAGAGAGAAGCAGGCTCCAGGCTGAGTGGGAGCCCGATGCAGGGGCTCAATCCCAGGACCTTGGGATTATGACCTGAGCCGAAGGCAGACATTTAACCGACTGAGCCATCCAGGTGCCCCTATCTAATTTTCTTCTGATTATCTCTTTTGGAATTTTCCATAGATGCTTCAGCATTGCCCAGACTGTCCTCTCCTTCCCACCAACCTGCTCCACTTCCTCTATTTCTCACCTCTGTGAACAACATAGTAATGTGAACCTGAAAATATGGAATATAGAAATTTTGTTCATTTTATTTCTTTTATTTCAAATATCCAGGTTTATGAAAGTTAATTTTACTAAAAGAGTTATAGAAAGATCTGAAGATTTTCTATTCAATACCAGTGAAATAAGGAATGTGTGACATTTTCTCCAACATTCCTATCACTATGGAATATCTCATGAAATTTCATTTTGGTCAGCTTTTTGTAGGAACACCCAACACCTAGCACAGTTATCTCTGCCTAGTCTGTATTTTCTTCTTGATGATCCATTTCTTAAAAATTTCCTGCCACTCGGGCACCTGGGTGGCTCAGTCGTTAAGTGTCTGCCTTCGGCTCAGGTCATGATCCCAGGGTCCTGGAATGGAGCCCCACATCAGGCTCTCTGCTCCACAGGACGCCTGCTTCTCCCTCTCCCACTCCCCCTGCTGGTGTTCCCTCTCTCGCTGGGTCTCTCTCTGTCAAATAAATAAAATCTTTAAAAAAAAAAAAATTCCTGCCACTCAAAAATAAATCTGTTCTCTATGGGATAGCCTGACCTGTAGTGACCCAAGGCAAATCAGTTTGATACCATTTTTTCTGTGGAACTTTGCAGCAGCTTGGGGAAGACTATTGACGGTTCTTTTCTCTTTTTTTAATTTTTTTTTATTTATTTGAGAGAGATGGGTGGGGGAGGGGCAGAGGAAGAGAGAGTCTTAAGCAGACTCCACACTGAGTGTGAAGCCCAACTCGAGGCTTGATCTCACGATTTCATGACCCTGAGATGGAACCAAGAGTCGGACGCTTAACTGACTGAGCCACTCAGGCGCCCCTTACTGACAGTCTTTAATTGCATTTTCATCATTCTCTTTTTGAGCTTTCTTTAGCTTTTCACGGGCAGGGAATGAAGTTCTAATAGATTCCTCAAACCACAGTTGATCTCAGACATCTCACAAGCTTGCCTCCCAGCATGCCAGTCCCTTTTCAAGTAGACCAGTTAGTGTATATATGGTTGTTTCCTGCTGTTAGCATGATTGTTATAAACTGTCTTCTAGTAGATCTGGTTACTGGTTTCTGCTATAAGGTTCAGGTCATATGGTCATGACACCCAAAGTGAGGATTCCCAAGGCGTCATGATGGTTGCTGTGAATTATTCAAAGGGGTCTAAGATACAGTCTCTGCTTTTATGATACTTAAACATAATTTAGGAGGTAAATGAAATGTCAAAGTAACTACTAAGAAAAACTTCCTTTATACCAGTAGCCGAGTCCTGTAGTGTCTCCTAAGGGCTAAGCACCATGCTATGTGCTTCACTTGTGTGACATATGAGGAAATTGGAGCATAGGGAAGTTAACTTGCCCTTGTGGACATGCATCAGAGTCTGCTCTTAACCATTATACTCTATAACTTCTGTGGGAAGCGGGTCTCTTGAGGTTAGCATCAAAGTCACCTCCTGGGTTATAATCCCTATGACAGGTTGAGAAAACAATCACCCCATTCACTCATGCTGAATAAGTGTGAGTTTGTTGCTGGACTTTGAGGATAAAGACTGTGTCTTATTCATCATTGCGTCCCCAGCTTCTAGATAGGGCCTGGCACTCAGCAGGAACGTAGTGAATGAAAGATTAATAGTTCTGTATTCCAGTCTGGAAAGTTTATACAGGTATCTCTCATTTAGATCTCACAACAACTTTATGAGGGAGGCACTATCATTATTCTCATTTATAGATAAGGAAAATGGAGCTCAGAAAAATCCTGGTCACACTGCTAACAGATGGCCCTGCCAGGCTTTGAATCTGTGTCTGTCTGACCAGTGCTTTTTGCCCTAAGCACTTATGCGTGCTGCCTCAAGCCTCTGTCTGTTTTCAAAGCTGCAGTGTCACATATGCAATCAAGCGGATTTTTGGGGGAAACAGTATTCCTCCATTCTGTTAGGTGGAATTGGAACGGATTGTTTTAATATCTCTTACCTGTGAGAATTGAGGTTGGTGATACTCACCAGTGGCATCCCTTAGTAGGAAGGTATCAGCAACCTCCCCTGATGCATATGCATATGACTTATTTGGTGACTTGAAATAACTAATCGGTAATGAGTAGTGGGTCTGTACTTGGCATTGTGTTGAGCCTTTACATGCACTGCCTCTTTAATTAATTTAGGATGTAGGTTCTATTATTATATCCATTTTATGTATGAGAAAATAAAAGCTTAATGTGAGATTCAGCAATTTTCTTGAAGACATATGACTAATGGGTGAATAAAAGTGAACTCTGTCTCCAACTCAGAATAACTCATGAAGGATACATATATTTGAAGATATGACACTTCTCCTTCAAATTGGCTTAATTTTTACATCTTATTTCAGAAAGAAGGTCATCTCACATGGACAGATGGATCATCTTTTGGCCTTGAGAAAAATGAAATCTTTTCTTTTCCACTGCTACCCAAGAATGAAGCAGATTGCTACATTTTACAGCAAAATGCAACTGGATCAAACTATTTCTTTACAAGATTTTTCTGCTCTGTTCCATTGCCATATATTTGCAAATATGAATGTAATTATTTTAATTAATATTCTTATACCATGTATCTCACTTTTATTATTTTAAAGATAGAATTATGATTTCTAATTACAATAATCCTCCTCTATGTTTTTTTCAGCACCTTCTCTGCAGGAAAACCTTTTGATCTATATAAAGGATGTTGGAACAACTGAAGTTGTATTTGGTTGGCATAATTTGAATGCTTGGAATAATTTGAATAAGTGGCTAAAACTGGGATATAAAATTATCATTAAGTATTATTTAGATTATACAGAAGAACAATATTTTGAAAGCATATCCCCAAATACTACAGAAAAAACAATTACCCAATTGTTTCCTGGCCAAATTTACGGATTCTTACTCTTTGCAATAAACGAATGGGAGACAAAAACTATGTTAAGTTCAGTATTCTTTGTTGAAACACGTAAGTTATAAAACCTCTGAAAGTATGATTTTCCAATTATTGAATATCATAATTAGCAGATATTTCCTGAGGGTCTGGTATTTTCTTGTAACACTCTCGGCATACCTAAATCTTTAATCATTTTAAATTATGATGAATCCGTTTGTCTTTGGCTTTCCTGTTAAACTATAAACCCATGAGGGCAGGAACTATATCTTACTTGTCTTTTTTTTTTTTTTTAAAGATTTTATTTATTTATTTGAGAGAGAGAGAGAATGAGAGAGAGCACATGAGAAGGGGGAGGGTCAGAGGGAGAAGCAGACTCTCTGCCAAGCAGGGAGCCCGATGCGGGACTCGATCCAGGGACTCCAGGATCATGACCTGAGCCGAAGGCAGTCGCTTAACCAACTGAGCCACCCAGGTGCCCTATCTTACTTGTCTTAACAACACGGACTAGACTGTTGCCCACAGTGGATAATCAATACATTTTTGTGGAACTTAAGTTTTGATACGTGCTAAGAAAGACTATACTTTCAGGGATCATTTCTATAGTTTGATATGTGCTAAGAGCAGGAGATAAACAGACATGCATTGCGGATTTGGGGAAGCTTACAATGAAGAGAATTAGTAAGGAGTAAAAGTAAAAGCAAATGAGATAGCAAAGTGTAGGAAAATATAAGAGTCTAAATTCTCAATCACTAAGTGGTACATTTAATAAATGCTTTCTAGAATTCAGAAGATGGGTGATGGGAAGACTCATGGAAAGGAGAGGCTTAGATTAAACTTGAAGGAAGAAAAGCATGTTGTGAGCAAAAGTTTGGAGACAGGAGCTTGTGGAAAAAGAATAGTGTAGGTTAACTGGAAAAAATTTCCTCAGGCATGACAGTAAAATCAGTTGGAGTGGTGAAGTGGTACCAGATTTGGGAGTGCCAGGGACGTGAGTCTCAGATGGTTGGACTTGACCTTAGAAGCATTGGAAATCCATTAAGACTGCAGTTTCTAAGACTTGCTTTACCTTTTACAAAACACTTTTAATGCATAATCTCACAAAGGTCATACCTCAACCCTGGGAGTAGCTATATAGAAATGAAAAAACTGAGCTTCAGAAAGGTTAAGTAAACTGACCAGAGCAACACACTTTGTTAAGCCACACAGGAACCCAGATGGTCTTATTTTAACTCTTGAGCTATTGCTTGTAAAGAAAGAAGAGGAATGTGTGTACTTGTGTGTGTGTGTGTGTGTGTGTGTGTGTGAAGGATAAGGACTGATACGGGTTTGAAGCTGATAATGTGCAAGGTGCTTTTTAAAGAAAATTAACCTGGAAGGATGAATTAGGAAAACCACTGACTGGGATTGGATGAAATGGTTTGGAGTGGGGAAAGATTTCTGCAAGAGGATGAATGCCCGAGGTCTAGTGATGACAGGAATGAAGAATAAGGAATAGGAAGTCTCTGCTCTCTAGTGTGACAAGACACAGAAGGTAAAAGCCATGGAAGATGTGATCATGGAATGCCAGAAGTGCCATTTTTGGTGGTTTTGTTATAAAAATAATGATTGAACCAATAACATGGGTCAAACACTTTGCTGAATGCTCTCCATTCCTTATCTCATTTAATCTTCTTAATAATTCTCCAAGATAGCTACTACTATAATTCCCACTTTACAGTCAAAACAATGGAGGCTCAGGGAGTGTAAATAATTTACTCAGGGAGTAGAGACATACAGTGGAAAAGCCAGGACTCAAATCGTTTTCCTTTTCTCTCCAAACTAGACTACTATGGAAGTACTGAGAGGTGAGAGAGTACTCTGCCAGACTCTATCACTAATATAATGTATTTTTCTGATTTTTTAAAATCTCCTAGGCCCATTATCAGCTCAAAATGTCACAGTTACTCATGTGACCCCAACAGAAATATTTTTACACTGGAATCCTCCAGATCTTATATCTTTTCACCATTACCTTGTGACTATTTTGGATGTGGAAAACAATAAATCAGAAGAGGTGCTTGTTGAAAAACTCAACACATCGATGAAAATCGGAGATCTGAAATCTTTCCATCATTATCTGATATATCTATTCAGTGTAGCAGAAAGAGGAACTTTAAGCTGCTCTGAGAGACCTATTTCAGCCGTTACAGGTAAGCACAGGCACAATTTTGCTTTTTAATAAAAAATGTAAACTTCATATTTTGAAATTTATTTGCTGAAAATTAATTATGTTGATCCTTCATCGGTATGAATACTCACAGCTAAACATTTGTTTGAGTGTTGAATCAAAATTTAGCATAGATTCTATACTAAATTCGTTTAGATTTGCATGAACTCTTTAAACATCTGCGTTGTTCCTACCAGAGTTCCTAGAAGACATCTTTCTTATAATAGCCTTGGCTGGGAAATAAGTTATCATGAAACATGAAGATTAGTTCATCCAGTTCTTTTTAACAACACTAGATCCAACAAATTGGTCTGCATATTCACTCAGTTTTACTCAAATTCATTTTCTTACACAGTGTGAAGAGTTGACCTCTAGGGGGCAGTATCATCCCAGGACTTTGGACAATTGCATTTCTAATCATTCACCTCCATATGCCAATTTTGAATTCTTGTCTAGAACGTAATCATTAAAGTAATCTGTCTTTTAATTAAGCAATACATTTACCCCTTAAGTATAAGTCAATGTTTTTTTAAAAGATAAAAGTATTGTATGAAACAATGCATAGCTAAACATGTTTTGGAGTATATTCCTCTGTGTATAATATGTGTATTGTTGGTGCATGTGTATTTAACATGCCTATATGCAAAATTCTTTGGCTGAAATCCCAATCAAATCATACCAGCTAAAATTTAAACACGCTAGAGCTGAGGTAGGAGAAATGAAAAATGTGCACAGCCATAGATTAATTAGTGTTCTCTTACTCACTGGGAATACTTGGGATACTTTGAAAATAAGAACAACAAAAGGTACTATTTAATGAGAACTAAATGCCAGTGCTTAACATACATGTATTCAGTGTTGTAAATCCTAAGCAAAAGTATTTTTCCAAATGAATAGTAGATAGCCATGTTTTCTTTTCCTTGAGCGCAGACAAAGCACCTTTCAATGGATAAATTCTTGGTTGACTCTTTTACACTTATGAAGACGCTTTCTTTTCTTTTTCTTTTTTTTAAATTATATATGTTTCATGTGCACAACATTATAATTCAACATCTGGATACACTGCAAAGTGATCACTCAAAATTCTTTTTACCATCCATCATGCTACCCTTGGCCCCCTTCACCCCTTTTGCCCACTCTCCAACACAGATCCTCTCAGGTAACCATAGATCTCTTCTCTGTAAGATGCTTCCATTTTTAACTGACAGAGAGACTAGGAAGATTTATCACAGATTTGTTCATTTTGAAGTCAAATTAAAATCTTTTATGGCATGTACCTGTTTACTAGAGGGACAGGATTAAGGTACTTGTGTGTCTGCACTTTCAATTTTTGGGTCATTTGCTCTGTATATTAACTGTAAGGTGACACAGCAGTGCATATGTAGGAATTAGTAATCCAGTGCTCCTTTACTCTCTTAAGGTTAAGGCAATATCCTTTTTTCATTCATTATTCACTCAATAAATTATTTTTCTAGTATCGGGAGCCGTAATAGGTACTAGAGCTGCAAAGATGAATAAAACCTAGCCTCTGCCTTTAAAGGGCTTATGTGCAAATAGAGTGAGACAAGTAAGTTAAAAAACAGTGATAATACTGCATTATAGTTGCAATTATAGGGGTTCTGCTCTGGGGACTATGGGAGCGTAGAGAGGGATCAGTTAACCCAGAAGTCTTCTGGTGGAGTCATGAACTGCTTCATGAGGAAGAGTAGGAGTTAGCCAGGAGGCAGTGGGGAGGCAAGAGGATGCTGTAAGTAGGGCAAACAGCAAGTGCACAGGCAGAGAGGACCAAAGAAGAGGTATCTAGGAAAACCAGACAAGGCTTTTAGAAGGGACTGACATTTGAACATTAGCAAATTGCAACTAGTTTGGCAAGGCTGTAGTACGGGAGCATGTAGAGAATCTAGAAAATGTAAACTAGGCACAGAACATGAAGAGCCTTCATATATATTAAGGAGTATATTTTATTCAGTAAAATTTAACTTTTGGGGGGTCGCGAAGTCTTTTGAGAATGTGGAAAAATTAATGGACCCTCTCCCATAAAAATACACATGCATGCACAGAAATTTCTGTGAGTAATAATAGGGCTATCACAGACTTACCAAATCTCATCTTTTCCTCAATCTCTACTTATGTGTGGCATTCAGTAGATTTCATCTAAGTCCTCCACTGAAGTGTTTGTAAGTTTAGCGGTTATACATGAACAAAGATCTGAAGTTGTCTCACCCTGGAATCTTGTGGGCAGTTTGTCTAATTGGATTATTCTAGCATTCTCTGATAGTTTTACATACATAATTAATGCCAATGCCTAAAGTCAGACCAAGTACAATTGTGTGAAGTTGTATAGGCTGAACAGATTATGGGTCTGACACAGAGTGATATTTTCCTGAGAACTTAAAACGTGGTGTTCTATTATGTTGATAGGAAGTGAATTCCCTATTTAATACCACAACTTCCTCCCTACAGCCACTTCATTCCTGGCCTCTCTAACCTTAGCTTACTTTTTCTTTCTTTCCTTAACCTTATCATATCTAAAGTACTATATAATATACACATTTATTATATGATCATTTATTGTGTCTTTCCACCTATTACAATATAAACTGCATAAGGCAGTGACCTTTGTTATTTTTTGTTGAAGCACTCTACATGCCTAGGTGACTACCTGGTACATAGTAGGTTCCCATGCACCTTTGATGAAAAAATGAATAATCTTGGCAATGGGGACATTATTCTGATGGAACTCTTAAAAACCTAAGGAATCTGCCGAACACTCTAGTTTTCCTTGATGTGTAATGTGCTTAATCTTATTGACAAATCTTGCATAGTAATAACAAGACATATTTTTCTCTAAAATTGAGTCCATTTCAAGTCATGGTGCTGTAGGGATTTGCTAAATTTACTTTAAACATGAAGTAATATTGGATTAAGACATTTTTACTCCAGAGCAAGAGTAATGCTAACAATAAACTAAGATAAGTGTTACCTATTTATCTGTTTCTTGAAGGTATTAGTCCTCCTCAGAAGGTTCATGCAAAACCTGAAGATGTCGGAGAGGACAGTATGATTCTTCAGTGGGAATTCCCACCAGATGGCCATGAGGTCTACATTCAAATCAAACCCTCATCAGATACAAGAGAAGTCATGAAGCTTTTTGTAAGGGATGCTAATAGATTCAAGATTGATAATTTAACCCCTGGGATGACATATGACATTGGAATGGCAACAGTGATGAATGGGAACTTGAGTGAGCTGGTAACTATTCAACAAACTCTAAGTGAGAATCAAATATTTTTCATTCATAACAGATATCTGCTGATTTGGGGGTGTTGTGAAATATTCACTGACACACCCTTCTGGTAGTAGGTTTTACCTTTTTAAGTAGATTGTTAGTGTGCTTATCGAATGGTAGCCCAGGACCTGGAGTGGTTTGCATTCCTCTTCTCCTGAGAATGCTTAATTCATGAATAAAGGCAGCATTGTTTACAATTAGAAACTTGACCCTAAAGCCATACCAGCTAGCTTTGAATCTGGGCCCAACTAGTTGAGTGGCCCTGGACTATGTACTCAAACTAATTATGCCTCAATTTACCCATTTGTAAAGTGTGAGAAAATAATGGTATATGTTTTATGGATTTTCCAGAGAATAGCTGATTTAATAAAGGTAGGGACTCAGAACAGTGCCTGACATAATCACGATATGAATGTTTGTAATTATTAATGATCAAAACAAAGACAAGCTATTGTAGCACACTGAAATAAAATATTAACAGTATTTAAGAGGTTTAGGACCAAACCAACAACAAATCTCTATGTTTTTTCTCAAGTAAGTTTAATTCACCCGATAGGTAATCATTGACAATCTATTAAGGAGGAAGAAAGAAAAAAAATGAAAAGTAAATAATATTTATGGCTATTTATAAATTGTGCTAAACATTAGGAGGGAAAAAAGCAATGTGATGTGATAGAGAGTAACTGAAGAGGGGTGGGTGGTTCAAGTGTAGATAGACTAATGGGAGTTGCATTTGAAGGCCCTAATGGATGAGAAGGAGCCACAGTGCAATCAGGTGGAGGAAGGGTACTTTAGGCATGAACACTTACCATAAAGGCACAAAGGCTATAAAACAGGGAAAAGATTGGTATATCTGAGACCAAAAAGGCTGGAACACGTGGTGTTTAATGAAGAGGGATAAGGGGAATATGAAATGATATTGGAGAGGTATTCACGGGTTAGATCACATAGAGCTTGTAGGCTGTGCTTTTGAGTTTGTTTTGAGGGCAGTGGGAATCCATTGAGGGTTTTATGAAGGAGAGGGATGGTGTGATCTATGTTACAAAAATTTCCCCCTGACTATGTGCAAAGAATGATTTGTAAAGGGCCAGGGATGGAAGTAGGACAACTGGGTAAGAGTGTCATGGAATTTAGGCAAAAGATTATGGTGGACAAGGATGGGAAAGTGCAGATGGAAAGTAATAGATGTATTTTATAGTATGAAAGTAGGAAGTCTGAGCTTTGGTGATGGAGTGCATGTGAGGAATAAAGGAAGGGGGTTTTGACTTCTACCTAATTTGGGTAGAAAGAGGTAACTCTGAGGAAGGAAAGAACATTGGACCTCACAGGCCTTTTTGGCTAACAGTAGAGCAGCCTGATGGAAAAAATGCCTTGGTCCAAAAAACTATGTACCAGTAGTGTCCACACTCAACCAACATCGAATCTTCTCATTTTGTCCTCCAAAGACTAAAACTAATGAATCACTGAATGCTACATCAAAAACTAATGATGTACTATATGCTGGCTAACTGAACATAATAAAAAAAAATACTAAAACTAAATTTGTGTATAGCACTTTCATACTTAAACTTCTGAGAAAATGTGCCTGAAGATAATTATCATAGGAAAAAGTTAGGAAAAAAGAAAACACCTGAAAAAAAGATATTCCTAAAAAGAATTATTTCATGACCATCAAACAACCCAAAATTTTTATTGGCAGAATGGAAGTACTAAAATTAAAATTCATAGATGGCAAATGAACTGTAACCAATGATTAGCAGTATGAGGTTAGAGTGTCCCCACAGTGTCTTGGTGCCTAAGTTTTCTCTCTCAAAATTTAGATCATTGAATACATTTTTAAATTGACTTCCAGCTCAAAAGTCCTATTTTTCCTTTGAGTCCAGGGAACTCAGCAGATTTCAACCTCTCTGCCATCTAAAATATAAAAATTTTATCTCCCTTTCTGGAAGGTGAGCTTCTTTGAAATCTTACTCAGCCTTGTATCTCCAGGTATAAGCACAGTTCTTGACTCTGTTTAACTCGAACACATTTGTAAAACTGCTCTCCAGCATGGAAGCTGAAACATGATTAACATATATAAATCCTAGGAAAAATGATAGAATTTGGGGGTTTGAAGTTAGGACAGAGATCTTGCCAATGCCTTACCTGATACCCAATTCCTAGCATAGAGCCTCTCATTATTTTGTAATGCACACCTGTAATTTTCCTCTATTATAAGGCCATGTCTGTTTTCCGGAAGTATCACAGACAGAGCAGATCTACTCCCTGATTCACATGAAAGGACATCAGTTGTTTGGAAATAGCCATTAGGTGTTCCTGGTTTCTATAGTTTCTTCCTTTCTGGTGAATTATCTTTAGTTCCTTCAAGCATATCACTATTTCTTATAATTCTATTGGCCTTTCTATTCAGTTCTTAACCTTGGTAAACACAACTGGCATCATCAGATTATTTATCATTCATCATTTTTATTTGTCTCAGATGATAAATATTAACCTATCCCAAAGTGCATAAATAGAAATTAATTCTCTGTATGCATTCATTCAACAAACGTTTGTTGATAATTATTATTTACCATGTCCTATTTCTCTTTCTTCCATAGACTTTGAGACAGTTAAGCATAGAGGGACATTTACCTTTTAATGACCTTTTGTAGACATGTAGAAGAAAATAAAACTTACGTGTTCATTGACTTTCCTTTTCCTTTCGAAACATATTTGCCCATGTCTCTAATTATCCTGAAAATAACTAGCAAAACTTGATTTCCAGTTATTATTGTGATGCACCTGAACCGTAACATGTGACCTTTGGGAGAAGGCAGTGCTTAGGAGCACAGACCTTGGAACTGGATTGCCTCAGTTGGAATTCCAACTCTGCGATTATCAGCTTATATCCACTGGGAAGTCCCTCAACCTTTAATGACTCTCTGCTTCCTTCTCTCTAAAATGGGAATGATAATAATCTTATCTACTGTATGAAATTAATAAAATTTAAGGGCTCAGACACCAAGCAAGCACTATGAGAATGTTTATTGTTGTGATGATTTTTATTTCTCAGTAGGACTGGACTGATGGCTTTGTGTAGTGAAGAGCATCCCTAGTGTTTCAACCACATTAAAGTCATTTGTCTATGTAGTCTCTCATTGTTGGAGAATTAACTGTACTCCTTTTCTTGAGGGAAGGAGAGCTGGTATTTGAGTCTCCTTTTTTCCCTCTCAGTATAGAAGAATAAATTTTAAGATAGACTGGAAATCTCTGAGACCTCATTCTTTCTTGCCTATAATAAAAGCCTTTGAGTTTAGCCTTGTTCCATTTATCTTATATTGAAAAAACCTCATACAGCCCCCAGTGCTATCACTTCTTTTGAAAAATCTTTTTCAGGAAAATGAGTAAGGATAAAGGTCACCGTCACGAAAGTGGAGACACCAAGAAGTCTCCAGAATATGGCAATACTATTTATTTATTTATTTATTTATAGGCTATGCTTTCTCTCATTTGAGTTTCCAGAGGTTCAGAATACAGGTTTGAAGAGAAGAAAGAACTTTGTCCTGTTGTACACTTTTCCAGCCTTTGTGTCCATCTGCCTTAATATGTCATTTATTGATGCCATTGGTCCCATTTTCCTGAACAAGTGGAACTGATTAAAAAAACCCACATTTACCCACTATAGAGAATGTCACAGACTCTATACGCTTTTAGAAACTAAATTAGATAATGCCTATTTAAAGCATTGTCTTTCCTTAGAAAATATCTTCAGCACCTAGGAACACGGAAGTGAACTGTTTCCATGACTACATTGGCCACTTATTTCCAATCTCCAGATATTTAATTTCTGCTCAAGGCAGATTTAGAAACTTCCAGATTATTGCCCACACATTTAAATGGATTGGATACTTGTAGGATGTCATACTAGCCTTAGAAAAACCATACTTAATGTAAGAGCTTTGTAACTGAAGAGAGCTGTAAGGGATTTAAAGAAGAAACCCACAAAAAACAGTGATGACAGAAAAGGGGAAGTTAATATAACTGGAAAAAGAAAAACATGGAAAAAGTGCTTTGAAACCCAGTAGTATACCATATGGTATTTGTTATGGTTAATATATTGAACATTTCCTCATAACTACCCAGACTGAAAAAGGCAAGAAAGTTATATGTTACAAATGAATGAATTGATGGAGATATGGCACAGATTTTATGTTCTAGAATGCTAATTATAGGTATGTGTTTAAATCCTTTTACACAGTACTGGCTCTGGGTAAACTGGTGGAATCACATTATCAAATACAGTATCATTGACTTAGAACAAGTTCCATTGCATCAAACCAGATGTCACAAAGAAAACTGAAAAGCAAAGTCTGTCCAATTATTCTCTGGAAGAAAGAATATTTCCTCAGAATGTATATCTTAGAAGAAGATATCTACTTAGAAGAAAGACAGATCTAAGGATATATCCTATAGTATTTCAATAATCCACAAATAGAGTTGAAATTAAAATTGACCTGAGGAAAAAAATAATGTGAATAGAAATGATCTAATTTCAAATCTGCTCTAAATGATACAGTAGAGGATTACAGTACAAGAAACCTCTTACGTAGAGGTCAGCGAGAGTGTGAAATGTAAGCGAACCCTTCCTCTAAACTGTTGCCAGGACTGTGCTCCTAAAAATGAAATGAAATGTCTGTTCAAAATCCCTGTGCCTGCAGGATAAAGTCTGACGTCCTTAGCATGGCATGCAAAGCCCCTTGCAGACAGCATCCAGCCTCAGAGGTGGCCTTCCACGCCTGATCCCTGTTCCTCACATACCCCAGGCTTTAACCACCCTGAGAGCCTGGCATGTGCCGGGAACTAAGCTCTTTGTATATAAATACAGCTCTCATTGAATTGTCACAATGACCTTTCAAAGTAGATACTAGTCTCCTTCTCATTTTAGGGATTAGTAAACCAAGGCACAGAGTGACTTAGTAACTTGCCAAAGATTAGTAACTAATTATCAAAGACTAGTGATTAGTAATTTGCCCTGCTAGTTAACAGCAGAAAGAACTTGATATTCCCTGAATACACAATGATGATGATGATGATGATGATGATGATGATGATGATGATGTCCTTTTTGGTTTCCATGGTTTTCTCTTTGTCTGGAATTCCCTCCTTACCACCTCACCCCACCACACGCTCTTTCTGGTAAACTTGTACTACCCTTTAGGATTCAGATAAAACATCTTAGACTCTGGAAGCCTTCTCCAATGATCTCTGCTAGAATTGTTTTCTTCCTCTCTTCTCAACAGCTTTTTGTTCATGTTATCAGCTCAGCTCTATCCATTTGGGATTCTAGTAAGTGATTTGTGTATCTCTTTCTTGAGATTGGGAACTCTGAATGCAGGAATCTGGCATTATTTACTTTATTTAAGCACTTCTCCTAGTATATAGGTTTTCAAAAGCATTGGCTTAATAAATAGATAAAAAGGTAAAAAACATCGGAAAATCTCAGATTCTTAGGTTTTGGAGACTACTACTGAGAATCAAAAAATGAAAGTTAATCAGGTGCTTCCAATATATATGTACATACACTCTCTCAGAATGTCCACCTTGTTTTTCTGTCTAATAATGACATAGTAAACATAAGTTTGCACAGGCATTTAGTATTTTTGCATATTCTAGAACATGCCAGACAAAATAGAGAGAAATGTATTTGAAATTTAAAAAAACCCACTAATTATAAATCTCTCTTTTTATTTTTCAGAGCCCAAACCAGTCCAAATTGTCATCCCATATGAAAGTCATAGTGCCTCTGTAATTTTATTTGTTCAAATGCCTGATCTTGGAGTGTTTGATGGCATACATATTGTAATTGAAGGAGGGCCAAATGTTACTAAGCCTTTGAAACATGGCAATAAAATAATTGTTGGCAATTTAATCCCAGGCACAGAATACAATTTTTTTGTTTCCATCATCAGTGGGACTAAATTAAGTAATATGTATTATGTGCCTGCTGTAAAAACATGTAAGTATTTGGGGACTTATATAAGTTTTTTCTTGATTTTGATTTTGTGTACCATTTCATAGTAGTAGGCTACATTCACTTCAATGCAGTTATTTTCATAATCGCAAAAGCTTTACTACTGAGCCTGATCTTTCATTGCTCGAGTATAGAGAAAGAGCTAACTTTATGTAAAATTGAGAAGTCATGAATTTTTTAAATCTATCCATTAACAAAAAATGTATGTGCATATTAATCAGAATTTACAATGACTTATTTCAAGAGTGAGGAATGTGAATAATTTTAGGCAGATTATAAGAACTAGGTTATATTTTTTGAGTCTAGAGACACTTAATAGTGTCTCTCAAAGCACATAATCTTAGCATGTGTTTGCTCTCTCCATGCTGCCCTTTGTCTGGAAAGAACTAGTATATATTTTCCCTACTACTTTGAATATTTAAAATTAGTATGTATTATATTTGTTCATACCAGTACTTACATTTTGAATTTCATATCAATTTTGATTTATCTTTTCTTTAAGCCACTCACAAATTCTACAAATACTCATTTTGAACATTTGAGACACATGAGATTTATCTAAGATATTGACCCAGTAGATATAGAAATGAATGGCACAGAGTAATAAATGCCATACAAAAATCATATGTAGTCTTAAAAATATTATAATTTTGACTATAACATATCCAGGTTCTTCATGTTTTGCTCTTTTGGTCTTTAAATCTACACATATATTATTATACCACTATGTGTCTTCTTCCTCTCGAATTGTAATCTTTCCATTACTGTTTAAACTCAAGTTTTCATAAAATACTCCCAAACTGGTATCACCAGTCACATTATTATAACAGTACTTTAGCATATTCATAATCAGCTCAGTATATGTTTATATTTTATTTTTGTTTGTAATTTTTATATACTTTTTATTATCATATCTGTATTTTCTGTCTCTTCCTTATATTATAAATCATTATGGGCAGTGTTATATTTGACAGTTCTTGTCTTTAAAAATAATTAGTACTTGATCATCTAGATATATCAATTTTGTGATGTAAGTGGCAAAATATATCAATATATAAGATGATAATCTAAAGCTTCAATTTTTTAAATTTTTCTGAAAATTTCTTTTTCTGTATGCTGAATGGGGTCTTTAAAATGGAAAATATAACCATTAAAACTCATCAGATAAAAATTTCATTTTAGCTTTTGCCAGTATCTGATACAAAGAGGATTCTTTTACTCCCTTGTCTGGACTTCACATTTTTCTCTCTGTTGTCTTTTTAGCTTATGGTAATAGATTCAGAAAGCTTTAATCTCTTTTTCTTCTTTTGAATATTATGCAATTTGTACCGTGAATTTGCTGCTATGTAGTTTTTGCTGCAAAACCAAAATTAGCTGCTTGTTATGGTGTTTGCAATGACTCTGAGTATTGCAACTGATTATTATATTTAATGAACTGTCATGGATGTATAAACTATTTTAAATTAGAATATAGAGATGGTTGATTAATAAGCTTTATTGTTCTTTATTCACATTGTGTTTTTTTTTCCCTTTAAAGGGATAAATTAAAAGAAAAACCCAATTAGAAAACATACAAGAAGAATTTAAATGTGTTGTGTGTTTTGGGTAGGTCTGGAAGCACCATCAAATATCCATGAGGGCAAAGTGACAGACTCTTCCATAGAAGTTCTCTGGAATCGCGCTGATGGGAATTTTCAGCATTATGAAATCACATGCATGAACTGTACTGCTGCTTTCGTGGTACATTACGGGCCGCTCTTGGAGGCATTAAACTTGAGTCTTTCATGCTGAATCCAATATTACTGCATCCTTACATTAGATAGTAGTGAAACTAAATAACCCCATGCTTATTTGGTTGTGTTGAATTGTGAACATTTTTAAAATGAACATGTGCTAATTTATTCTTTTGGATTGATAGGTCCAGAAGGTAGTTGCAGAAGCAGCAACGTTCTCTAACCTGGATCCCGCCACGGTGTACACTTTTTCAATTCGCACTGAAAAAGAAGGTTTTAAAGACAGCATTCCTACTATCAAAGAAATACAGACAGGTACAGCCTGTGTAAGCACTTTAGGTATTATTCAATGTTCAGATATTTATTTCATTCTTTAGGGAAGATTTAGTAAATAGTTTATTCTTTCCAGATTTTCTTTATGGGCAGGCAGTTGTCATCTCTTGTCTCTCTTTCTGTTTCCCCTTATATGGGTTAAAATAACCTCTTTTGTATATGTATTGCCAGGCAGGAGAGTGGCTAATTGCCTGGGGTCTGGCCAGATTTTCCATTTGTGATTTAATTTCTTCATTGTTCAGTTAAGCAGACAATGAAGTGACATTTCCCCAGTGTTAGCAACTTACTCCCCATGGCAGATGGCGATTATTCCATGCTAGTCACATGAAATAAGGGATGATTGGGAAGGATGTATGTAAAATGTATACATTTTCATATCTAGATGAAGTAAAAATTTTTTTTTAAAGATTTTATTTATGTATTTGAGAGAGAGACACACAGCGAGAGAGGGAACACAAGCAAGGGGAGTGGGAGAAGGAGAAGCAGGCTTCCCGCTAAGCAGGGAGCCCAATGACCCTGGGACCATGACCTGAGCCGAAGGCAGATGCTTAACCGACTTAGCCACCCTGGCACTCCTAAAATTTTCAACTCTTCTACTAAAATAGCTATTTTAGTGATTCTTGACACTGATATTATGGGAACATTGATTTATGTATTTAGAAACTGGTCATGTCTGGTATTCCTTTACTATAATAACACAGAATGGAATTGGGAAAGAATATTTTGGCAGTTTTGTTCCTTTATTATACATGGAAGAATTTTAGAGACGAAACAAAATACATACTGTACACTATTTCATTTAGCTTTTTTTCCATAGGAAACAGGGAAGCATTTCATATTTAGATTTCAATGAACTTTCCTACTGATTAACCTTGTTACTATTTGGTATTTAATTAGAATGAGTCCGAAAAATCATTAAATATTTCTGAGATTCGTGGTGTTGGGAAGAAAAATAATTTTCTCTCTGCCCTTCTAGGTCCTTGACTGAGACCCCACCCCCAAACCCTCTAAGACAGATCAACAGGAGAGAAATAAACAGAAATTTAATAACATGTATACTTCCCTGCATACATGGGAGAGACCCAGGGAATCTGAGTAACTACCTGAAATGGCCTAAACCACTACCTTAAATACCATCTCCAGCTGAAGACAAAAGAAAATGTTGAGGGTGAGGGAGGGGGTAAGGGAGTCAGTTATGGGAGGCCACCAGAAAAAGCACAGTAAACAAATGTAAGGTTGTTATGCAGATTTAGGTCTGTCTGCTCCATTGATAAGAGTTTCTAGAGATTTAGTCAGACTTCTCCGCCTTGTAGAGGGAGACACTCTTATGAATGGAGATTTCCCTTATAAATGTAAATGTCTTTTACAAAGGGTAACTTTTACTCAGTTTTCAGAGTTTCTCCTGTCTGCTGTTTCTTAAAAATAACCAGCTCAAAATAATCCTCACGGCAGGGACGCCTGGGTGGCTCAGTCGGTTAAGCGTCTGCCTTCGGCTCGGGTCATGATCCCAGGGTCCTGGGATCGAGTCCCGCATCGGGCTCCTTGTTCCGCGGGGAGCCTGCTTCTCCCTCTGCCTCTCTCTCTCTCTATCTCTCATGAATAAATAAATAAAATCTTTTAAAAATAATAATAATAATCCTTACGGCAAAGAGGAATATTTTGGGGTGGCATATTCTGCTCCTCTTCAGTGGTTGCACAGGACCAAGATATAATCTCTCCCTACATTTTTGAGGCAAGGGAAATATTGGTTACAGTACTACAATAATACATATTGGCTCTATTTTAAAGTTTAAAGTGATTGTTGCTGTTTTTTGTTTTTTTTTCTCTTTTTTGACTTTTAACTTTTCGTATGTACCAGGAAGAATAAAAGGAATGTCTTGCTTACCCCCAGAGTTTGCAGAAAGTAAAACAAATCTTGAGAGTGTTTCAAGGCTGTTTCAGAGCAGGTGCTTTGTGAGGTAGAAAATGTTATTTTAATGTGTATGTTTTATGATATAGCCCCAAGTGCAGTTGAATTTATGAACCATAGTAGAAACTCCAATGCAATAACTGTTAGCTGGCCTTCAGCTAGAAGTCTTCTGGATGGATACATTATTTTAATATCCAGCGAAAGCTTAATGAAAGAGGAAATCCTGCCTTCCACAAAAAGGTATGAAAATATTGAAAAGAAATTGTGTCAAGTTACATGGAACACGAGATTAACATTTTATATATATTTTTGAAAAGCTGTATTAGTGGCTTAATATAAACAGAAATTAGAAAACTGAACTGTAAGACAACTTTTCGGACTACAGTGTGATTAGAATAACTGAATCAATCAGATATACAGTAACAAATCCTTTCTGCAAATAAATAATTTTAAATCAATTCAGTATATCTCATGCTTGTATATATAATACACACTTTTTGACTTAATTGAATTACTCTGTGTAAGAAGCTATGATTTCTCATTAACTATTTGTGCTTAACAATAGAAGATTGTTTCCATGATAGGCAGTAAAAATACCATGAGACTTAAATATAAAATTCTTTCTGTAGACAGTGTGAGAAAATGGGAGTTTTCCAAATGTTTCTGAGCTGTTTTAATATGTGATTTTTTTTTTTAATGTGTAGGACCTTCATATTTAATAGCCTTTCTTCAGGGACTGACTTTTTAATTAGCATTATAACTACCAAGGGACTGAAGAGAAGCCATCCTACTGTCCTCATGGTTAGCACTTGTAAGTTTATTTTATATTTAATTGACTTTTCATGGGTAAAAAATAATGGAAATGGTTGTGTTTAAGCCAATATCTAATTAAAAATGAATGAAAATGGAAGTGGTTTATGGCATGCTTGAAGAGAAGGAGCACTACATTTATTTGGAGAACGCCTGAGTTATATTCCTGTCTCCATCACTTATTAGTTATGTGACCTTGGGCAAAACTATTAAGTTTTCACTTAGAAAATGAGAATAATTATTCCTGCCAGGTACAAAATCTTGTTACTAAGATTCAAGCACAAAGCTCGTTGTGCAAGTGCAAAGTACTCTAAACCTCAAGCTATTATTGTCATGAAATACTCAATATTTTTTCTAATATTTTGACTATATTTAACATTTTATGAAACACAAAACAAAACCTGGAGTATGAAAAAATAAGTGGCACTTTTTATTTATTTACTTATTTTTTAAAAAAGATTTTATTTATTTATTCGGCAGAGAGAGCACAAGCAGGGGGAGCAGCAGGCAGAGGGAAGGGGAGAAGCAGGCTCCTTGCTGAGCAGGGAGCCTGACACGGGGCTCAATCTCAGGACCCCGGGATCATGACCCGAGCTGAAGGCAGGTGCTTAACCAACCGAGCCACCCACGTGCCCCAGCACTGTCTTTTTAATTGCATTATTTGGGTTCAGTTGGCCTCTTCTGACCTTGTTAGCATCACTTCCATGTATGCCTGCCCTGAACATGTGCAGTGTTCCAAAAAGCCCTTTCACTTGTGGGGCCCAGTCACATGCAGGTACCAATGCCCTGTCAGTGTGAGAGGAGGCTTAATCTCAGAATTTGCAATGTGGAGGAATAGAAAGCACTGGAAGATGAGCAACAGTCAAATCAATTCCTGGAAAATACACTGAAACATTTGAGCACTTATGATTCACGAGCATGGTGTTAGGTGCTTAAGTCACCATATTGGATCTACCCAGGCCACCTCCAATGTAGGTTAAGGCTCAGAGGTGTTCATTCCTCATCATGGAAGGTGAGATTTTTTTTTGGGGAAGGTGAGATTTTTAACCCAGTTATCAAACTCCAAAACTGATATGAACTCGGCTGCCTCTCACAAAGACCATCCTAAGAAATAGCAGAAATAGATGAGAAACAGCTTCATTTTTATAAATTTTATTTAAAATTTGTTTTTTTTTTT
>NC_138373.1:125343750-125383213 GCF_054177405.1 Leptonychotes weddellii
TATATATATACCACATCTTCTTTATCCATTCATCTGTCGATGGACATCTTGGAAATTTGTTACCAGTGCAAGTTTCTTTGCTGCTTTGATCTGAGCTGTGCGATTATCACTGTTACCATCACTGTCATTGTCATCATCATCAAATTGGTGCTTGTTGTAGAAACTTTGCTTAGTATTTTCTATGCTTTTTATCACTTAATTCTGAATGACAGCTTTTATTCTATCGATCATAGTGAGATGCATGTTGTTACATTTTTTATAAATGGGGAAACTGATGCTTGGAGAATTCTTGTAGCTTATACAAGATAACAAAGATTTGACCTTGGGTTTTCCTGACATCACATTTTGCCCTTGTAACCACTGTGCTTCACTAGAAAGGCTACTATGTCTGTCATAGGAAGGACACTACCCATTCTTGGCTCTGTGACTTTGTACGAATCCTGATTCTGTTTGGACTTCAAGATCTTCATTTCTACTTTCATATTTCATGATGTTGCTTTGGCTGTGTTTTCCAAGACAAGGCTAGTAACTTCCCCCCACCCCAATCTTTTCTACTTTACTATTTGACTTTTATCTTCTACTGTATATATTAATAATTTTTTATCTTTCTGTACCTCCCTTTTCTGCAAGCCACCTCAACTCCATTTGGAGGTAGATGGACTATTAATAAATGTATAAAATGAAGCTAAAATATATTATGGGAATTTGGAAGCATAATAAATTAATTCCAGTTAGAAGGGAATATGCACCACAGAAAAATAAAAAAGATAGTGAATCAGTGACTCAGGTTTAATTCTACCGCTGAGCTAAATTCAAATAAACTTAAATCAATATGTAAGTAGGGACAAAAAAATCTCATGCTAAATTTGAATTTTAGAGATGAAATTATTCCAATAAAATATTAATGTTTTGTTTCCCTCAGTTAAAAAAAGCAATGCAATGTCACTTTTTAATATAAATTAGAAATAGAGTCATGTTATCAATTTGAAGACTTAGATTCAAGAACCTTCTCAGATATAACATTTAAAGGGAAAAGGAGTTTGTGAACTTACGGCAAGGAGGATAGATCAATCTCTTTATGCAGTGCATAAAATCGTAAGTTAAAAATCCCAATTGTAGTAACTTCATACTGAGTTCTGCTATAAGAAAAAAGAAATGTTAAAATCCATAGTTTATATAATTTTATTATGGGAAGAGGCTTTCTAGAAAATTCTTTTTTCCCTTCCATTGCAGAGTTGGGGAGACTGAGATTCAGGGTAGTTAGCTTGCACAAGATCACATAGTGCTAAATTGGACTGGAAAAACCTCTGTATCCTAGGGCTTTTCCATAGTGTGACAGTCAAGGGCCTTCTTTTTTTTTTTTAACATTTATTTAAATTCAATTTAGTTAACATATACCGTATTATTAGTTTCAGGGATTGAATTAAATGATTCATCAGTTGCATATAACATCCAGTGCTCATTACCTCAAGGACCCTCCTTAATGCCCATCACCCAGTTACCCCTTCCCTCCACATACCTTCCCTCCAGCAACCCTCAGTTTGATTCCTAGAGTTTAGCGTCTCTTTTGGTTTGCTTCCCTCTCTATTTTCATCTTATTTCATTTTTCCTTCTCTTCTCCTATGTTCATCTGTTTTGTTTCTTAAATTCCACACATGAGTGAAATCATATGGTATTTGTCTTTCTCTGACTGACTTATTTCACTCAGCATAATACCCTCTAGTTCCATCCACATCGTCGCAAATGGCAATATTTCATTCTTTTTGATGGCAGAGTAATATTCATATATATATACATACCACATCTTCTTTATCCATTCATCTGTTTATGACACCTGGGCTCTTTCCATAGCTTGGCTATTGTGGACATTGCTGTTATAAGCATTGGGGTGCAGGTGCCCTTCAAACCACTATGTTTTAATCCTTTGGATAAATACCTAGTAGTGCAATTGCTGGGCCATAGGGTAGCTCTATTTTTAACTTTTTGAGGAACCTCCATACTGTTACTCAGAGTGACTGCACCAGTTTGCATTCCCACCAAGTGTAAGAGGATTCCTCTTTCTCTGCATCCTCGCCAATATCTGTTATTTCCTGAGATGTTAATTTTAGCCATTCTGACCAATGTGAGGTGATATCTCATTGTGGTTTTGATTTGTATTTCCCTGATGCCGAGTGATGTTGAGCATTTTTCATGTGTCTGTTGGCCATTTGGATGTCTTCTTTGGAGAAATGTCTGTTCATGTCTTCTGCTCATTTCTTATCTGGATTTTTTTTTTGGGTGTTGAGTTTGATAAGTTCTTTATAGATTTTTTAAAAAAGATATCATTCCAATGTCTTATTTCATTGCCCTTATTTCATTGCCCATAGATCCACACCCACCATCAGATTTGATGATTTTGGGGCAGGAAGAAAACACAATATATTTGTCTTGGAAATTTCCACAAGGAGGCTTTGAAAAGTTTCAGGTAAAGAACAGTGCTGCTATCATACAACCCTGATGTTTAGTGGGGTCTTTATTTCACTCTTTGTTTTTATCCTTTCTTTTGCATAATGGTGTTAGAAACTATTCTACTTTTAACATAAGATTTTCCTCCAAAGTAAGTTTTCTATTTACTGCTTTAAAAGTACAAGGTTCATCACGGGAAGTGTTCAAATATGAATCAAAGCTGATACTTTAAAAGAGTTTGGTTTTCAACAGAGGTAGACATGTGCACACATAGTACAAGGAAGTGAATAAAGGGATGATGGTGCCAGAGAGTAATGCTTAGGTGACAGCACTGGCCAGAACAAAAATTTGAGCTGTTAAAGCTGAGTGATGTGTCATAGGCTCCCTTTCAAACTTATCCTAGAGATTTAGTTGAGTGGAGACTTCTGGCCAATAGAGTAGGAGAGTAAGATATATGGAGAAGCCACTTTTCAACTGTATCTATTATTATTTGTAGTAAGCATGTATTTTTTTGTTGTCTTTTGCCATTAATAATGTAACCTGGCATCACATGAAGAAATATATCCACCCTGCATCCTACATTGTATGATTTACAGAGTAAACTTTTCCATACTTTCATAGCAGTAGGAGATGGTAATTTGAGTTACAAGTAATAGAAAACAACCTGAAATAGTTTAAACAATAAAGAAAAAAAATGTTTTATTAATACAGGAGTGCTTCATGGAGACCAAGGAAAAGGCTATAACTGGGTGTTAGGAAGACCTACAATCAGATATTTTGTGGCTATGGAGAATCCAGGGATTATTTTCTTTTCTGTCTACTTCTACTCATCTGCCTTATTTTTTTTTTTTCTAATGACCAATTTTCTTTGCTAAACAATCCATGTGGTGAGGGAAAGAATGCTGTATACAACTTCCGAGTACAAATGGTGCATTACCAGCCATAGAGAGACAGATTCTCCTTAAATTCCCATGGGAAGGACTGTGATTATTCCAAATTGGATTAGATACTTAGTACAGTTTCAGCTAACTGTGCTTATAGGTCCCAAATCATGTAAAAAATGGTGGCCACAGGTCTGTGGGGGATAGGGTTATAAAAACAATCATTAGATTTAGGGCAAATACAGCAAAAGATGTTTCCTATAAATAAAAAATAATACAAATTTAATAATTTATAAAATCAGTGCGATCTAAAAGGAACCAGAGCAATAAAATTACCAGATACTTGATACGAACAGATTAGTATATTTGGGTTTTATAGTTGAGTATGAATTTCTTGACAATTAAGGTCAATAAGAGAAACAAGATAATGGGCTTGTATAAAATATAGAGTCTTTCAGTGGTTCCCCACTGTCCATCTAATGTGCACATTACTTAGTGTGATCTTCAGAGTCAGACTCTAACAACCTGTCTTAATCTATTTTCTCTAGATTCCATATTTCAGCAGAATTATATTGCCTACCATTATCCACATATTTTATGTTTTCCTGATTGTATTCCTTAGTCATGTTCTTTTAACCAGAATACATTCTTTCCCATTTTTCTTTGGCAGTTCTTTAAGGCACTGCTCAGATATATTCTTTCTGTGGAAGCTCCCTTGAACACCAGTTATCAGTCTCCCATACTAGAAATTTTGTATAATCTTTGACTCCTTTTTCTTTCATGTCCATATGCACTTGCTTACTGAATCCTGATGATTCCAACTAAGAATTATTGGGAAAATTCTTCTTTTCCTTTCCATTTCCTTTTTCTTTTCCTCTGTTCAGGCTCTTACCATCATTCTTGGCTCCCTTGTTCTCCAAGGATCAAGCTGACCCCCGGGACAATCCTTCTAAAGCTATTGAAACATCATCTCGTTTCTTTTCCCTGCACTCATCTTAAATTTCAGGCTCATATTGTAAATACATTAAACATCTTACTCTTTCTTTCCTCAGTAGTACACACCTCTTTGAGACTCATCCCTGTAAGTTGTTTCTCTCTGAAGTGTTTATTGGCCTATTTTTTTACTGTCACCATATTTTGGGGGATGACTTCCCCAGCTATTTCTAAAATAATTATTTTTTCTCTTCTGTGATCCATGCAACTTTATGTTTATGTCTTTGTCACAGCCTTTATATAATATATTTGTTTTTAAAAATTTTTTAATTTGTGTATAGTTGACACACAACATTATATTAGTTTCAGATGTTTACCACATACTTGTTTTGATGTCTGCTTAGAAGCAGACATGATTGCCCACCAGGAATTTCTTTGGATGCCAAGGCAAATGACACAACAACAGTCATTAGTATTCACAACAAATTGAGGATTCCCAGACGGGGATAGGCTCATATAAGGGTCCAATGAGGAGGGGAGCAAATAGAAAGGAAGAGAGGTTGACTTTTGGTGTTTACTGTGATTAGAGGATAGAGCTGGAACAGGGGCTTCCTGGAGGAATAGAAGCTGTGAGGTTTGAAAATTTCCTGCTCTCAGAGGCAAAATGATCTAAGCCTTTCTTATCTTGAGGCCCAGATGCAAGGTAGACTGGGAAGAGGGGTGGGGATCTAAAAGTTGTTAATAGTCAAATAAAAAATGGAGTTAAACTCTTTATATTATAGTACTTTAATTAATTATATAAGATTAGAAGAAATTAGGTAAAAGGGAGTTATTATATTTTAAAGGCATGTAGTGCATGCCTTCAGGCTGAGTTGAAAGATTCCTGGAACAGAAACAGTTTCATTCACTCAGCAAATCCAACATTCAGCATTAAAAAAAATTATTCCTTCAACAGCAAATTCTTGTCTTTATGGTGCTAACATTTTAGAAGAACTGCAGATATGAGAAGGATAGTGACTAGAATGGCTCAAAAAAAAGCCTGGAGGAGGTAAGATCAAGCTTAAATCCTCTAAAATCAAAAGGAAAGAGGGCATTATGTGTTAAAAGTCTGGTTGATTAACCAAGGCAAATTTTAAAATGAACTATCTTTTTTTTTTTTTAAAGATTTTATTTATTTATTTGAGAGAGAGAGAATGAGAGAGAGCACATGAGAGGGGGGAGGGTCAGAGGGAGAAGCAGACTCCCTGCCGAGCAGGGAACCTGATGCGGGACTTGATCCAGGGACTCCAGGATCATGACCTGAGCCGAAGGCAGTCGCTTAACCAACTGAGCCACCCAGGCGCCCTAAAATGAACTATCTTAAATGAAATATTCAGTCTCAGTCACCAAGTATGATCAATTCCATTACTGCAATATAAATTCCAGTTGGCTCTTAATGAATTCTCAGAAAACCAAACCATCTAAAAGTTCTCTACCAATGTGAAATGATGGAGTCTGCATGGCATACAAGGTCACTAGAGTCTATGTCACAGATAACATAAGAAAACACGTATCATATTTCTCATGATATTAGTGGACATCAACTTCAATCAATTCTGCTTTTTTTTTCAGAGGAATTAAGCTCATAGTGATATACTTATGCAGAATATTCTGGTAATAAATTTCATAATAGGAGTTTCTTTACAAAACAGAAATCCTTGTTTTGTTTTGCCCTGCATTCTGAGCATTCAAAATATAAAGAACATTTATTAGTATGGACAAACTGTGAAAATCATTTGAACACCAAATATTTGTTCTAGTGAGTAATCCTCTGAAACTATTAGATTGCTGGCTTTCTTTTCATGAGCACTGGGAAAGCAAAAAGATTTATATCCTTTAAAAGAATCTCATAACTGTAATGGAACTGAAGGTATAATCTATCCCAAGCATGAAAATAAACATTGGCTCACACATTTAAGACCTAAAAGAATTCAGTGTGAACTTAGAAAAAATCAAATAGTTGATATAGGACATCAGTGGAAGTTTGCCATTTTCCTTCTTAACACCTTTCAACTGTTTTTTTTATGTACTCTGAATTATGTTATAGACTAGCACTGTCCAATAGAAATATAATGGAAACCATAAATGAGAACCATATGTGTAATTTTAAATTGTCTAATAGAGACATTAAAAAAGTAAAAAGACACAAGTTAGGGGGCAGTCCAAGATGGCAGCATAGGAAGATCCTGAACTCACCTCCTCCCACAGACACACTGAATCCATAGCTACAGATGGAACAATTCCTTCTGAAAAAGACCTGAAGACCAGATGAATAGCTCCTTTCCAACAAACAATAAAACGGTCATATTGAGATGGGTATGAGAGGCTGAGATGCAGGAAAAACCCCATTCCTGCACAGTAACCCACAATAGAAAGGGATATCACAAGCCTGGAGCTTCTCCCTGAGAAGCAAACAGTTCATACCCCACATCAGGCACCACAACCCCTAAGACCTGTACCAGAATGATGAACTCCCAAAACATGTGGCTTTGAAAACCAATGGGGTTTATGTCTAGGGGACCCAGAAGGCTGTAAAATATTGAGATACTGCTCTAAGGGCTCTCACACAGACATTCTCCCTGGGGCCCAGCTGAAAGCAGCAGTTTGAAAAGCATCTAGACTATATGTGAAAGAGATTCATTTGTTTATCCTAAAGTTTCTGCTGGAAAGGCAGTGGCCTCTTGGGATGTTGTCCACTGACAGAGGACTTAGCAGGAGCCATTTTTGTGCTTTTACTCTAACTTGCTAGCACTGGGGGGCATGGGTAGTCCCTGTATTCACCCACTGGCCTGGTAAAACCAGTAGGTATGCCCCAGCCCTGACCTCTCCTGCTCCCTAGCTAAAGCCATAGGCATAGGTACCTAATCCACACAGGGAATGCTCCTTGAAGCTGGTTCTTGTGGCCATGGGGGCTTGTGTTCCTGGGTTCCATGGGATAGTAACAATTAGAGAGACAGTTTTAGAAGACCACCACCCCGAGGGCACTTCACAGATAGCAGAGCAAAGCACACCCCCAGTCTTGCTGTGAAAAAGGCCTATTTACTTGTCATGAAGCTTCGGCCTGGAGGGCAGACCTCAGGTGTGCCACACATTTAGAGGCTATGTAAGTATTCTCAGGGAACATTTGCTGGGGAAAACCATCTTTGTGCTTTCCCTTGGTCTCACTAAGCTTGCGAGTACTTCCCAGAAAGGAACTTTTACACTCTTTTGGAGCCCTGATTTTTACGACTTTTGCCCAGGGGACATCTCCAGACCACGTGGTCTGGAGGCCAGCAGGATTTATGATTGTGATCCCATAGGGCTATATATATTGGCATACATTAACACCTGCTTCCTGGGGGTCTGCATTCCTATCAGTCTGAAACTAGGTAATGACCGAGATCTCTTCCTTTGGAACACTAGCAGGTCTTGGTACACCTCTTCCAACTGGCACCTATCAAGAATAAATCAGGTTTTTTGGACAATAACAAAGGTTTGAGAGACAGCCAAGAATTGGGGCAAGGTTGAACAATAAAGTTTATCTCCTACATGAGGCCTGTCCTTCAGGAGTGGGAGAGGTAGCTGTTTTGCCTAATACATGGAGACAAACACAGAGCAGCAAGATGAGGGAACAACAGAATCTGTCTGAAATGAAAGAAGATAAAACCTCAGAAAAAGACCATAATGAAATGGAGATAAGTAATTTATCTTGATAAAAGTTAAAAGTAATCATCAATAAGATGCTCACCAAACTTAGAAGAAGAATGGATGAACACAGTGAGAACTTCAAAAAGGAGATAGAATATAGAAGAGAGTACCAAACTAACTCACAGAGCTGAAGAATACAGTAGCTGAGCTAAAAAACAACAACAACAATAACAACAAACAAAACAAAAAACTAAAGGGGTTCAACAGCAGAATAGATGAAACAGAAGAAAAGATCAATGACCTAGAAGACAGGATAGTGGAACTCACCCGAATAGAGCAACAAAAAGAAAAAAAAAGAATTTTTAAAAGGGAAAATAGCTTAAGGGGCTTACAGCACAACGTCAAGTGGAATAACATTCACATTATAGGGATCCCAGAAGAGAGAGAGAGGGGCAGAAAACTTATGTGAAGAAGCAGTGCTGAAAATGGCTTTAACCTATGTAGGGAAACAGACATCCAGATCCAAGAAGTCCAGAAAATTTCAAATAAGACAAACCCAAAGAGATCCACACCAAGACACATTATAATTAATAAATCAAAAGTTAGAGAATTTTAAAAGCAGATAGAGGAAAACATTATTTTGTTATTTACAGGGGAACCCCTGTTAGACTTTGGAGACTTTTTAGCAGGAATTTTGCAGGCCAGAAGAGAATGGCTTCCAACCATTCAAGAGTTTTCCAACCAAAAAAACTCGACCCAGCAAAATTATCATTCAGAACTGAGGAAAGATAGAGTTTTACAGACAAGTAAAAGTAAAGGAGCTCATCATTACTAAACCAGACTTACAAGAAATATTCAAGGGACTTCTTTGACCTGAAAATAAAGAGCATTTATTCATAACACGAAAACATATGAAAGTATAAATCTCATTGGTAAAGATAAATATATAGTACGGGTAGTGGATTAATCACTTATAAAGCTAGTATGAAGGCTAAAAAAACAAAAGTAATAAAAATAACTATAACTACAATTATTTGTAAGGGATACACAAAATAAAAAGATGTGAAATGTGACAACAAAAACAAAATGTGGGTGAGAAGAGTAAAAATGTAGAGTTTTACAATTCATTTGAACTTAAGTGCAATTAACTTAAAATAGACTATACATAAAATGTTATATGTGAGGCTCATGGTAACCACAAGGCAAAAACCTATAGTAGATACTCAAAAGATAATGAGAAAGGAATCTAAGTATAACACTAAAGAAAGTCATCAAACCACGAGGGAAGAAAGCAAGTGAAGAAGAAAGGAACAGAGAAGAAAGCCAGAAAGCGATTATCAAAATGCCAATAAATATATACCTACCAATAATTACTGTGAGGGGTACCCTTCTGGCTCAGTTGGAGGAATATGTGACTCTTGACCTCAGGGTCATGAGTTTGAGCCCCATGTTGGATGTAGAGATTTCGTAAATAAATAAATAAATAAATAAAATAATTATTGTGAATGTATTAAATTCTTCAAACCAAAAACAAGGAGTGCCTGAATGGATAAAAAAAAAGAAGACACATCTATATGCTGTCTTTAAGAGACTTATTTCAGGTGTAAGGACACACACAGGCTGAAAGTGAAAGGAAGGAAAAAGATGTTCCATGAAAATGAAAGCCAAAAGAAAGCTGTGGTGGCTATATTAACATCAGAAAAAATACTCTTTAAAAAAGGGCTGTAATGGGGTGCCTGGGTGGCTCAGTTAAGCGTCTGAGTCTTGGTTTCAGCTCAGGTCTTGATCTCATGGGTCATGGGATCGAGCTGTGCATCAGGCTTCATGCTTAGTGGTGAGTCTGAAGATTCTCTCCCTCTGCTCCTTCTCCCACTCACATGCTTTCCCTCCCTCTCTCTCTCTATCTCTCTCTCTGTCTCTCTCAAATAAATAACTAAATCTTAAAAAAAAAAGGCTGTAATAAAAGACAAAGAAGAGAATTACATAATGGTAAAGGGCTCAGTCCAACAAAAGTATATAACATTTGTAAATGTTTATGCACCCAACATAGGAGCATCTAAATACATAAAACAAATATTAATATACCTAAAGGAAGAAATAGACATCAGTACAATAATACTAGGGGACTTTAATGCCACACTTACATCAATGGATAGATCATCCAGACAGAAAATCAGTAAGGAAAAATCAGCCTTAAATGACACATTGGACCAGGTAGACTTAATAGATAAATACAGAATATTCCATCCAAAAACAGTAGAATACACATTCATCTCAAGTGCACATGAAATATTCTCCAGGATAGATCACATGTTGGCCACAAAACAAATCTCTATAGGGACGCCTGGGTGGCTCAGTCGTTAAGCGTCTGCCTTCGGCTCAGGTCGTGATCCCAGGGTCCTGGGATCGAGCCCCGCATCGGGCTCCCTGCTTGGCAGGAAGCCTGCTTCTCCCTCTGCCACTCCCCCTGCTTGTGTTCCCTCTCTCGCTGTGTCTCTCTCTTCAAATAAATAAATAAAATCTTTAAAAAAACAAACAACAAAAAAAACCAAATCTCTATAAATTTAAGAAGATGCAACTTTGATATACACACCTATGTTTAGTTTTCTGTGATTTTACAAGGTGTGGTAGGCATTATGGTGGAATGGAAGAATCAAGGCCCTGGAATTTTTTGCTTTGAATCCCAACTTCACCTCTACTGTTAGATCTTGGGCAAGTTTTTATACTCTTTGGCCCTATTTCCTCATCTGGCAATGAAGATTATTGTTATTCTATAGAATTGTTGAAGGAATTTAATGAGATAATGTGTTTAGCAAATGCTCTGACATACAAATTGCTTGAGAGCAGGTCTTTTGTCTGCTTTGATTACCATTTGGTACCCACTACTGAGACCAGTGTCTGACATATAACAGGAGACAATAAATATTTTGATGAGTGAAGGACTGAATTATTAGTTTTCATTTTTTTTAAGTTACATGGTTCATTTCACAACCAAGGAAGCTTAATTTTAATGTGAATCTCTCTACCCCCTCCCTTGCCACACAACAATCAGAATGCTCTTTCCTAGAAGTAAAAAATATCTATCATTCTTGGGTTTTAAGACTCCTGCCATGGCTTACAAGGCTCTGCCTTTCTCTTGTGACCCCCACCCCTGCTCCTTTCAGTCTCTCCCAACTCAGGAAAGGATACTGTCCTTAAATCACTGCCCAATTCTTCCCATCCTCTCCTCCCTCAATCCATCAGCTAGCTCTGCCACTTGTACCTCTAAAACAGATTGTCAATGTGTCTATTTCTCTCCATCCTCCACCTCTCTTGTCCTTGTCACTATCATTTCTTACCAAGACCAGCAGCCTAGGTGACAGATGGAAGCTTCTCACATCCCAGCTGGTCTCTGTTTCCATTCCTGATTTCCTTACGATCTACTTTCCATATAACAGTCAGAGAAAGAAAGAGAGCTATTAAAAACATAGTGTCTCTCATTAGTTTAACATCTTCCAGTAGATTTCCATTTTCCTTCAAATAAAATCTAAACTCCTTGCCATGGTCTCCAAGACCTCATCTGATTGGGCCTTCATCTAGCTATCCTGTCTACTTAGTTACTATGCTAAAACCATATGTGACTCTCTTTCTGTTCCTCTAGCATGCCAAAAACATCTTCATTACAAGGTTTTTCTCTTGACATTCATTTTGCATGGATATCCAGCTTTCAGTTTTGGTTGCCTTTTTCCTATTATTATATTCTAATCTTAAATATTACCTTCTCATCTCCTTTTCTGATTAATCTAAATAAAACTGCTCTTTCTATTCAACCCCTGTTGTAGCTGAGTTATCTCATTCATTTATTTATTGAGTTGCTTGTTGTTAGGTGCTATCACTAAAAGGTAACTTCCCTACAATCAGATGCGTTTTCTGTCTCTTTATCACAATATACCTAGTGCCTATCCTAATGCTTGCCCCGAATTAGAAGCTCAATAAATGTATGATAAATAAGTAAAACCTTACATAACAGTGTTTTCCCATATATGATTGGGGTAATTATGGAGGAAAGATGTCAATACTGAATATAGTTATCAGGAAAGGGTAGAACTTGAGATGCACTTTTAGTGGGGTTCATACTCATGGAAAAGAAGTTATTCTACACTAGAAAGTTCACAAAGTCAGGAGTGAGCATTCTATTTATTTCTAAATGTCATTCAATGATAGGGGCCTCCTAATAAGTCATTCATTAAAAATTCTATCCTTTCTGAAGTGATTTGATTAATTTTTATATTCAGTGTAGGTGCTCTCCAGTGAAAATTCTAAACATTTTTAGTGTTAATTGTAAAAAGTTCACTTTTTTTTTTTTTTACCCTTGTCTGTCTGTCCTAATTCTCATTTCTCAAGGCAAATGTCTTTGGGGTTAACTGAGGCCATAAAATTATTTGTTGTCAGATAAAACATATAACCCTAGAGTTAATTTTTCCTATTTTTGTATGAACACTTTTTCCGCCCAGAGACTGTAAATTATGTATCTACTAGTAAGTGAAACTTATTCTAAGAAATCATGTTAATAGTTAGGATTCAGATTATTTTTTCAACTATATCGTATCACTAATGGTTATCCTAGCCTTTCTCAACCAATGAGATTATTTGTTAAATTTTAATGAATTAAACAACAGTATCCTGTTTGCTTAATACAATGTAATTGCATAATTGGGATCATTTTCCTAATCATTTAAAATTAATCATCCCAGGTCTTCAAACTATGCTTTAAAAGTAGAAATAAAGCCCAAATTACATTTTTTTCAATTGGTTTTTATTAGAAGTGTAGTCCACATACTTTGGGAAACAAACAAACCTCTATCCTTCAAATTGGATTTTAAGAATTTACATATTTTTACATGAGATCACTACAGACTATTTCTTTTCTTTCTACCCATTCATTAATGCCTTAATGTAACTCTTCATATGTTCAAATTTAGTACTCCATTAAGATTATATTCTACTATTACAAGCTACTTTCTCCTACCATCCTTTTTTGTACTGGAAGTCCTCAGCATTCTCCTCACTCCTCCTCCTGCCTTTCCATATGCCAGACAAGCAAGGTAATTGTCAGTGACACCTTATAAATCAATAAACAATGATATGCTTCTAGATCGCATGATTATCTTTCTCAGTAACAAAACACTCTTCCCACAAGACAGTGATAAACATGCCTACCTAGGAAATTTGTTTGTCTGATTCCTACCACATAAAAATTGTTTTTTAAAGCATAATAAAGTTTAAATAGCTTATAGAATTATGTCATTATTTTCATTTGTATACATCTTTCTGTTTTACAAACATGAGTATAGAGTGAAGAAGAGTAAAGATAGTTATAGCTTTTAATGAATCAATAAATCTCTAAGGTATTAGAACTATCAGGTTATTCCACTGAAAATTTCTAAAAGCAATGCCAGTTCTCAGAGCTTTAATGAATAATTGATTGGCTTATGTTACAGTGAAAGATGGGCTGGCATTGAGTGTGACATTTATCATGCATCCATTTAATAAAAATTGGAATGCATTCCCTATTCCAGGTGTCTATTTTTGTTGTTCTCTCCCTTACTGTTTTGTTTTTGTTTGACTCCTCTAACTAACGCTGAACATGTTCCAGTCTGTGTAACAGTCCTCCAAATACTGGCTCTGTCCTGAGGTACATGTGTGAGTTCTCTGGAGGACCCTGGGGCTTGTACCCATTGTCCATTTCCTTAACATGATGGATCCAGCTCAGGCTCAAACTTTTGCACTTCCTCTCAATGCTTTCTTCTGATATCCCACTGCTTTGTGCTGCCAGGGTCTCTGCCCAGGGACCAGCCTTCTTAGATGGGGTACTGGTAAGATGGTTTAAGACTGACTACTCCCTGTTTAAGACTGACTACTCCTTGTGATTCATGGGAGGTTGGCATATTTGTCAGGGCAGAAGTTGGTGTACAGGTTGCTCCATGGGTCTTTTTTTGCAATGTTCTTTCTTTCCAATTTCGTTTTTCTCTGATCAGTCAGGAACATGAGCAGGAAGTCTGCTAAGTACATGTCCAAGTGGGAGGTGTCATTCTTTCTAGTAGGCACCCTCAATTTACAGGAGTGATAACATGTCAGTCTCTCATTTACCTGCAGTGTGGGGTGTGGGCAGAATCACCCTGTTTACCATACCTTGGGAAGCCAGGGAAAAGCCATGGTTTTCTTCACTAGGTCAGAAACTTGGGACTCCAATGATTCCTGCTTTCTCCTCCTCCAGTCTTCTACTTACATGGAGTTGGGAGAGTGGAATTTTACACAGCAATTTTATACAATACTTTTTTGTTTTCAGGTGACCAACATGAAAAGTCCAGTTCATATATGTGGATATCCACATATAAGTCAGAGAGTATACATATATACACACATATGTACACAAATATATACTTTAATATTTCATTTATATATATTTGTATATACATATATATCCACGTATGTGTATATATGTATGTATGTATATATATATATAAATGAAATTTGAAAACAATTTGAGACTATTGGTGTTTTAGTGCATAAACTTCTGGGTCAGTCCACTATGCTTATTAACTATGTGAACTTCACTAAGTTATTCAATATCAGCTGGCCCCAAATTACTCCTTGGTGAAGACAGGAAGAATCACAACCCCTTCCTTGCAGTATTAATGTCTGTGAATTTGAATGGTACAGAGTTGGTGCTAAGTAAATTCTTTTTAAACAATTAAAAGCATAAATTTCTCTCTCTCTTTCTCTAGATATCTTATTGTATGACATCTAGGAGGGAGAAGATATTTAAAGTAATTGTGTTTGGCAACAAAGCCAAAGTAAAGAATTTGACTCCAGGTGTGGACTACATGTTGGACGTGAAGACAGTTAGAGGCAGAGATTACAGTGTATCTGTAATGAAGAAAGTGGCTACAAGTAAGGTTATATCATAAATTCTTTGCCTTATAGTCTTGTAAGAACTTAAAGTATTTTTGCTTAGCATAAAGCTATTTTAATACATAAATCCTGATAATAAAGAATAATTATGACCATAAAAATATGATTAAGGTAATTCTCAAAAACTATATGAACAACAAAAAAATCTTTGTATGACTAAATGTATTGGGAAGCACCTAGAATTTTTTCTTAAAAATCTGAAGCCAACATATATATATAAGTGTGTATTGTATGTCACATATATGGAATATACATGTGTGCACACATGTATATATATGTTTGTATATACACACAAACACTATATATAGATGCCATAATAATATAAACACAATTCATTTTCTACTGAGGAAGGGGTTTGATAAACAGAGAACTTTTCTCTTCCCTGATGTTTGTAAATTTACTGTAAATCAGTTTCATAATATTTTGGGTGGGGTAGAATAATAATACCTTACCAATAATTCTTATGAAAGTTTGTGAGGTCTACAGGATCCCTTCTCAGTGGAAACCAATTAGTAGTGCAAGAAACAACATTACCTCCATCGACAAATATATTAAAAATGCAGCAATATAGAAATGCTAAAAACTTTGATGTAACCAGAAGAACCACATTCGAAAGTACCCTTACTTCTGGCCCTTACTTACTCTCTAACTTACTTATTCTGTTTTTTTCTTTCTGTCTCTCTTTTCTTTCTTTTCCTTCCTTCTTCTCTCCCTGTCTTTCTTTCCTTTTTTCTTTTTTTTAGAGAGAGAGAGAGAGCAAGCATGAGAGGGGGAGAGAGAGAGAGGGAGAGGGAGAGAGAGAATCTTAAGCAGGCTCCACGCCCAGCACGGAGCCCAACATAGAGCTTGATCTCAAGACCCTAGGATCATGACCTGAGCTGAAATCCAGGGTCAGATGCTTTAACTGACTGAACCACCCAGGCACCCCATTGTTCTGTTTCATTTTTATTCAACATCTAGCTAACTGCTAGGTGGTAGCTAACAAACCTGGGATTATATGGTATAAGGATACTTCTTGTTACAAGCACTCAGGCGGCACAAGTCTACAGGAATGACTAATGACTTATGATTGATTAAGGAAAGACATTTGGGAACTAGGGAGGATATTAATGAGCTACTTAAGTTGAAACTCAAATATATATATGTCCTATTTCTCCATTTGCAGAGCTAAACATAGAGGATGTTATACATGAATAAATTTAAGGATTAGTACATAGATGATTAAATTATATTATTCATGTTTGCTTTGTTTTTACATATATATGTGTGATTTTAATTTATATATAATTTACCTTTTCAATAGAACCATCTAGGATATGTGGCTTAACATTAAAAGCTGTGAATACTACTACTGCAAATTTAATGTGGAATCCAACAGAGACTAACTTCACTCATTACAAGATTTGTATATCAAACAGAACATTTGCAGAAGAATATCTTATTTGGGGAATTATTACAGAGCACACAGTTACAGATCTGACTCCTGGTGGAATATATAACATCACAGTATGTAGAGTGAGAGGCAATGTTGAAGGACCTGGCACATTTATCAGAGTTATTGCAGGTATACAAATTCTTTTTGATATTTTAAAAATTCACATTTGTGTTGCATATCATACTGTTTAAGATGAAATTTCAGTGAATTTTTTTTGAAATTTGAAAATTTAAACTTTACAAAAAGAGGGTAAAAATATTCATTTTACTGGGATATTCTGTGGATTTTTGACATAATATATCTAAAATGCAAATCAGATAAAACAGTTTCTGGTACATGGTCAGTGCTCATGAAATGTAGCTAATATTACACTTGAGTGTCACATTAAATTAGAGGTCCAGCTAGTGAAATTAGGTGGATGACATGGGGATCATCCATCCTCCTAAAAACTTATTCATTGCCTTTTTTGTCCTACTATGTGCTATACACATGAAAAAGCATAGTCTTAGAATGTGCAGAGAGTAAAGAATGAAAGCATAGAAGCACATACAATATAAGTCAAATTAATAGGTGAAGTAATGTAAGTTAAGTTCAAACTTATTCTGGTTGCACAGAAAAAGAAATGGCTAGCTCCATGGCATGGATGGAGAAGGTTCTTTGAGCCTGGTAATGACTGTAAAGAATAAGGAGTTTCCTAATTAGACTAGAGGGGATGTGGGGTGTGAGGAAAGGAGGACTCACAGAGAGAGGAAATAACCTATGCAAAATTATGGAGGTATAAATGAATAATGGTGTATTTGTGGAATTATAAGCAATTCAATATTGTAAGACTTTGTTGTTTGTATATGAGAAGAGAACAAAATCTTATTCTGAATAATTTAAAGCATCATTTTCTCATATTCTCACAACAGTGTGTGGAGTAGCAGTATTCTTATCCCCAAATTGACGCGGCCAGTGAGGTACAGAGGGGTTAAGGATTTTGCCTAGAATTTTATTTATGTGGCAGAGCCAGGATTTAAACCCAGTAATCCAGTTCCAGGGCCTATGACCAGTGCCTGTACTAAAAAAATGATTCTTTGTTTAGACTCTTGTGGCACCTAAGGAGATGCCGACTTATTAGAGAATGTTTATTTTATTAATAGTTTATACCTATTTCTGAAATAGGAAGCTTTAGGCACTTGATGAATATGTGTCACCTTGACACAGGACATATTTAGATGGAGTCCCTTTAAATTGGGGGCCAATTCAAATAATAATCTTAGACTTAACAGTAAAACTATGGATCATCCTACTGCTTAAATCCTCTATAAAGTATTGATTTATTTAGAATTTGTTGATCTGCTGTTACTTGTAAGCCGCTTCGTGTAATAAGTTAGAGCGGTGGAGTTATCATAATAATTGAACCTTAAGTTTTTTTGTTTTTTTTTTTAAAGATTTTATTTTTATTTATTTGACAGAGAGAGACACAGCAAGAGAGGGAACACAAGCAGGGGGAGTGGGAGAGGGAGAAGCAGGCTTCCCGCCGAGCAGGGAGCCCGATGCGGGGCTCGATCCCAGGACCCTGGGATCATGACCTGAGCCGAAGGCAGACGCTTAATGACTGAGCCACCCAGGTGCCCCTGAACCTTAAGTTTTGAAGCTGTTGCTTCTAGGTCTAAATCCTGGCTCTACCGTTCACCTGTTAGCTTTGAGACCTTGGTGAAGTTGCCTAAATTCTTTGTTTCTCAGTTTTCTCATTTTTAAATGGCAGTGATAATAGTTTGTAGTGATGAATTGTTATGACTGTTAAATACAGTGTGTGAAAGTGCTAGCACAGCGTAGATGGTATCATGAACTTTGTATGCATTAGTTAGAATTTTGCTTGTCTTATGCATGAGTATCTCCTCCATCATAGTATATATTATGCCCAGCCTATGATTTAATCATGGATGGATTTAAATGTGATAGGCAAAGTTTATTATATACAGTGTTGGTACGTAGGAAGTGTAAATAAAAGTTAATAATAGTGGTAATGGAAACTTTTTAAGGCTTCTCATTTTATTTTAAAATAGCTGGCTTTTGTTTTCTTGAGAGTGTTTTGATAAGTATGTGGAGCTTTTTTGTGGATATTCCAAGGTATGTAACATTTTGTTCTCACTTTGTGTATGTATACTCTTTTGAGTCGGAATCTACTGAGGAGTTCCCTGTGTAGCCTGTTCTTCCATTTTGAATCTCTTCTTACTCTCTTTCTTAAAGGTTAATATACCATACTTTGTACCAGAATTTTGTTTTTGAGGTCCTCCTAGTTCTTTTGAACTTTTTTTCTTTATAGACACCGATCATTGGATTATATTTCTGGTTTGTTTTTTGTTTTTTTTTTCAGTTCTCAAAATGCAGTTTAGGTAAATTTACCAAAAGGCCAAGGGGAAAGTTGAGAGATTCTTTAAAGCTATACTGTCCAGTATGTAGTGATTAGCAATCTATGACTACTGGGTTTTAAGATGTGGCCAGTCCAAATTCAGCTGTGCTATAAGTGTGAAAGATGTAGGATTTCAGAGACAGTATGAAAGACAGGGAACTAGCTCATTAATGATGTTATATTGACTATTTGTAAAATGATGTTTTTGATATATTGGGTTAACAAAATGTATTATTCGATTAATTTTACATGTTTATTTTTACCTTTTTAATGTGGCTCACGTATTTTTTTGGACACTGCTGCTTTATAGAATCACAAGACAGTTAAGCATATTTAAGTCTCTGAGATATCCTGCAATAAAGATATCCTGCAATTTATACTTCCTACGTACCAACACTGTATATAATAAACTTTGCCTATCACATTTAAATCCTGTTTAACTTAAAAAAGAAGTTATTGACAAAGTGGCTTAATCATAGAACATCTATCAAACTCTAAGGATTTAGGGTTCTGAGGATTGGCTTGAGAAATTCTAGTCTAAAAAAAAAATATGTAACTAAGCCTAGAATTCTGTTTGCTATTCCTAATTAAATTGAACACAATGTGATATTCTTTTAAAACTCCAAACACATCCATCTCACAATTTGATTTTTATTGGTTAGTAACAATTTGGTTGAGAGTAATATTTTTGCTTCATATTTTCCCACCTTTTGAGAGATTACATTCCATGAGGTACAAATCATATATTTATTATGGCATTTACTTTCAGTTAATTGAATCTTCCAGCTCATATCCAGGAATCTGCCCTCTTCCACAATGACATAAGCATTGCTCCATCTCCACTACCTTTTTCTAAGGACAAGCCTCCTTTCTCTCTGTCCAAACTACCACAATATCCTACTAATTGGCCTCTCATTGCCATTTTTGCTTCTCTTCAAATCTTATGCCATTCATATACCATTTCAAAATAATCTTTTAAAATAATAATTAAAGAAAAAGTCACATTGTTTTCCTTTTCAAATTCTATAGTTTTCCATTGTATTTAGGGGGTAAAAAGCTAACATCTTTATTATGGCCTGCATAATCATCAGACTTCCTCTTTCTTACTTGATTCCAGAAACTCAGGCTGGCCTTTCTCAGTTACACTAAATTCTGTCCATTTCCAGGGCTTCTATTCACTCTGCTTTGAAAAGTCTTTACCAAACTGTGTTGAAACTTCCAGGCTTTCTCTCTTGATCAGATTGGCAGATTCCCAGACAAATATATTCTTCCTCTTCTTGGTGAGACATGCTTCATCCTTAGCCAAGAGTCCTTCAGTGTGTAATCTTAAACCACAGTCTAGGAAACTACATCCTATCTCACCACCATCCTAGTAAGCAGACCTTCACTTTTCTTATCTTTTTTTTTCTTCCACAGTTTCATCCAGGTCTTTTTCCAGTTTCTTGCCTAAGATTTCATGGATATTAGTTACTTTCCAGGATCTTTGAGGAAATACATAGTATTAGCCCTCGCATAAATCAGTCAGCATGAGTAGTAATTGGTTGGACTTTTGTCATGTTAGACTTCTGCCTATTTTAATGTGGGCTGGTGAGAAGAACCAAGCTCTTTTCTCTCAAGCTTGGGAATACAGAGGACATAGGTCTGTGTGCAGAATGATCGAGGAAAAAATGCCAGCAGCTATGCACAACAAAGGAATTCTACCCATATAAACTGGGTATTCCTCTGATCTTTTTGCCTTGGGTTTACAGTATTCTATTTTATTTTTTAAGGATTGTATTTATTTATTTGACAGAGAGAGACACAGCAAGAGCAGAAACACAAGCAGGGGGAATGGGAGAGAGAGAAGCACGCTTCCCGTGGAGCAGGGAGCCCGATGCGGGGCTCGATCCCGGGACCCTGGGATCATGACCTGAGCCGAAAGCAGACGCTTAACGACTGAGCCACCCAGGTGCCCCTGGGTTTACAGTATTCTAAAGAGTTATTATAAGACTGCAGTTTTCCCTACACAGACAGTTTGGAGATGATGCCAGGAGACTGTTTGTTGTATCTTTGAGAATGTCATGGTGGAAATTAATTGATCAATACCTGGATCAGTTACTAGGGAAGCATTATAAGCATTAAAGGAACTTTTCAAAGAAGATAAAGAAAGACTACTCTAAAAGTATCTCTCACCTGCCCAAATGTGAGAAATTGACCTCTTAAGGTTTCTATTTTATGCCATGTGCCCTATCAGTTTTGTTAGGAAATGTATATTTCATTTTTTTAATTATATTCATTTGAAATCATCTCTGATAGATGGACTTTAAAATGATAAGCAGAGTTAAATAATTAATTCCAGAGTCCTTTTTTTTTGAAATGGTATTAGATTTGGTCTTTATCAGGTATGTTTTTTGCATGCTTGGCTTCATAATCTCTCTTCCTCCCGCTATATTGTTTTTCTGGAATCTGCACTAAAGAGAAGGCAGAGTGAAAATCTGACTCATTGGCAACCAATCAGAAGAACTTTATGTAGAAAACGCCCTTCAAGGAGGTACAGGCAGCATAAACAAAACTCTGGGAACAGTGGAAGCAAAGGTAGAAAAATATGGTTGAAGTGGCTAGGACAATTAGTACTTACTGTTTAAAAGCTATCGTAGTTCACTTCCTAGATGAAAAAAGCTTTTCTTTTAAGGAGACACCTGAGTAAATATTCATCAGAAATGCTCACCCTTTAAAAAAATTTGGCAGATGTTAGTTATATTTTTTTTTCCAATTATCTTCTGCTTGGTTAAAATATCCAGGTAATTGGATCAATAGTTTGGACTTAAATAATTTGCTTAAAATGATTCAAGTTTTCAATTAGAGCATAAGCTTTAAAAAACCATTTGGGCAACCAACAGGGTTTAGCAGGTAAAGAATATCCCAGAAACAGATACATAGATTGATATATTATTTCTGATAATTATACTTAAAAACTAGTTACTATTAAAGATTTAGATGCCTAACACCATTATGTGACCGAAGATAATTTAAAGGACTCTGCTTTTTAACAATGTGGTTATATTTAAATCTGACAGATTATTGATTCTCATTTTTTCTTTGAATATTTAGGAGAATAACTCTATTTCAAACCTCTATTTTTCAATATCAGAACCAGAAAAACCCGAGAAACTTAAAGCCTTCAATATTTCCACACATTCCTTTTCTCTGTATTGGAGCCTGCCCTCTGGCCATGTGGAAAGGTTTCATGTGGATCTTGTTCCTGACAGTGGCTTTGTTACTATCAAAGATCTTGGAGGTGGAGAGTATCAGGTATAGTTTTCATTATCATACTTGCTGAGCCAACTTGTGTTTATATTTGGTCCTCATAGGAAAGTTCTTTATGAAACTCATACACTATGAACACTTACTCCTTTGAGAGTTTTTAAAAGCATAAAATGAAGACAAAAACACTGATGCTGAATTGATGAGTGTGAGTTTCAGCATGGGTGGACTGTTACCTTAGCAACGTCTATGCCTTTTTTTTTTTTCTTAAGTCTTACCCTGAACCTACAGCCAGCCATCCAAGGGTTCATGAATAGTTTAACAAAGAAAGGGCAGAGCTATTGAGTAATCCAGGCTCATTAATTGTGTACTTGCCAGGAGGATCTGTCTTTAAATCATTAATGCAGGCAACATTTCTCTCTAGAGCCATCAATGTGATTCCACTGCCTGAAAAATGTAATAATGATGGATTTTCTTATCATTTTTCTTTTACTTTTTATTGGAACTTCAGAGACACAGGTATTTCATATATACTCCTAAAAATGTTAAGCAATGGGCTGTAGATTTTTTAAGACTCTTAAATAGTTGTTTCTTGTGACAACAAGGTAGAGAGATTGAAATACTGATTTAGTTTTTGATAACACAGTATGTTTTATAAGTTTTTATTATCTGTTACTTGGTAAATAGTTATGTGATAGAACAAATTTATTATATTTTGCAGTAATATGGAACTTGGAATATTTTAAACAGTGCAGAGTTATTGTGTGAGATGTTACTTTATTTTGTTGTTGTGATAGATTTATTGTTTTAGCTTTCTTGTTTTCCAGAAAGAGTTTTAATGCAATTATTTGTTTTTGGTGTTCTAGGTTGATGTTTCCAATGCTGTTCCTGGTACTAGGTATGATGTAACCATCTATTCTATTTCTGCTACAACATACAGCTCACCTGTTAGTAGAACAGTGACAACCAATGTAACAAGTGAGTATATGTTTCCTTTTTTTATGAAGTATTTTTAATGAAGTTTTTGCAGCTAGTATAAATCTATTGGATGGAAATACTTACATTAGCATTATGTGCCTTATATACATGAAAACAGGTTAGTAATTAAAGCAAAATGGAAACATAAGAAAGTGATCTCTTTAGGACCTGTGTTCTACTGTTTTTTTAGCTTTCTTGACTTTCAGAGAGTAAAGATAATTGTACTTGTTTGTGAAATGGATCAGAGAGATGGCTAATGGTAATATTTAAATAATACAGGGCCATGAAAATAGACTCACTACACTTGCTCGGGAAGAATTATTTAGTTTGTAAGACTGTGTTCTTGCTTTCTTAGTTTTATGTGTGAGCTTTGCACAAATAAGTTTCTCTTAAAAATGATCTGGCATCAAAAGTGTATTTGGCATGTAGTATGTGGTAGCATTCCATTTTTTACATTCTTATAAAAGAATGTTTCTGGTATCCCCCAAAGCATTTAATCTTTTTTTTTCTTTTGGTAGCAAAGCTCTAGGGAGGATAAAGTCACATTTGAGAGACCATTAGTCTTTGGGAACTTCAAAAGTCTACATTTGTAAAAACTTTCTTATTTATGATTGTGAAAATACAATAATTGTTTGACCTTTTAACAACTTTTTTTTTTTTTTTTTTTTTAAATAGAACCAGGGCCTCCAGTCTTCCTAGCGGGAGAAAGAGTTGGATCTGCCGGGATTCTTCTGTCTTGGAATACACCACCTAATCCAAATGGAAGGATTGTATCTTACATTGTTAAATATAAGGAAGTTTGTCCATGGATGCAAACAGAATACACACAAGTTAGAACAAAGCCAGACAGTCTGGAAGTTCTTCTTACTAATCTTAATCCTGGAACAACATATGAAATCAAGGTAATATTTTGTTAATATTTAGTATTAAGTACTTCATATTAATGCTTAGTATTAATTTTAAAAGTGAAGGAGCTTTTTCCCACCAGCCTTTAAAGCTGAACACAGCCAAGTGATTGAAGAATGATCATCTGAGTCATGACCTCAGGGCCCATCTGGGCTCTTAAAATTTGAACAACTGTTGTAATCTCTTTTCATTTTTAGGTGTATTTATGTAATTTATTTATTTTAAAAACATTTAACTTAGCAAATTTTCAACGAATGAATCAAGTTTAAATTACATAATTTAGGCTTTATAAGTAAAAATATTCTACTTTTTCATCAACCTTTAAGTTATCTTTGTTATTTTTCTCTTAATCCTGTTGTATTTGTGTGTATGTTATCAAAATTTGAATAATGGTATGAAAGTTTCTATTGAGCCAGCTTCTCGGAGAACAATGAATTCAATTCAGTTCAATTCAAGTAGTGTTTCCTGAACATTTATTGTGTCTTTGTGTTTATAAAAATTTTTAGTTCTTTACAATGTTTAATATGCAAAATTAAACATCTTATTTAGAAATTAAAGAAGAGCATATAAAAAGCAATCCTAAATTAGGCCGTATGAAAATGTTTACAATTAAGATATATTTGTGATATTTCCAGAGTATAGTAAAAGATATAGATATCTTTTTGATCCTTTCTATTTTCAACATAACATCAATATGTTCTTTGAGCTTTTAAGATCATTGAATATAGAGAAAAAATCTATAAAAGCTGTATAAATATGTGATAAGACATAACTGAGATGGCTTTCTGGATGGTAAGAAATGATGGGAAAGAGAGAATTTGTCTGGTGTGGGGGTTTCATTATTGGAAGCATGCCTATTTGTGAAAGCAAAGCACACAGTAAGAATTAGAGAGCTTCCCTATAGTAGGGATCCCCCATATGAGAACAGTTAAAAGGAAATTTTTACTGATGCAAAAGTCAAAGCCAAAGATTCATGATGGCTATTTCATTGCAGAAACATGGGTAAAGAGTAAGAGACATTTTCTAACTGACACATAAAAATGGCATAGTATACATATTTTCTGTCAACAGCCCATATTTAGATATATGTTAAAATACACTATTGAAGGTAATATGTAAAGATTAAATTTTAATGTGATAAGAAGCTGTTATAGACAGGTAATTTAGCTAACCTAGTTCTGCTTAGATCTATTTTTATGGAGTTTGAATTTTTATTCCTTTGAATTCTCTTTATTTCAGGCCTGTTGGGAAGCCCTTATTCTTCTTTTAATCCCACACTTTATAAATCATTGTTGTTACCTTTACACTGTTCAAATAAATGTTAGCCATTGCAGAATTCCAAAGGGTATTTGGTGCAGTACATTTGATATCTTCAAATGTAGATATCAAATCTACATAATCTGGGGAGAAAAGTACTTTACATGTGTTATTTCATTTAGTCCTTAGAACAATTCTATGACATAGATATATCGTTATTCCCATTTTAAAGAGAAGGAAAATGTGACTTAGAATAGGACCAGTAAATTGCCTACAACTACTCATTTAGGAGTTGGTGGAGTTCAATTTAAACTAAGGTTTTCAGACGCCAGTTATGGCATTTGGAAGAGCATTAAGAGTCTTGATCTCAGTAATGACATTTTCTCTGCCTATTCTAGTCTACTTGACTAGGCTATCTGAGTCAAAAAGAGTTTTTCTATCTTTAAATTCAGAATACTTAGTCTAACTGATTAAGCTTATTTTTAAAATTGTTTTCTTGAGTATGTATTTGACTGATTAGATTGTAAACTCTAAAGCCAGATACCATATATGGTTTCATATTTGTTACAGAAATAGTCATAGTGTCTGGCATGAAGTGAATATAATGGAAAGAGTTTGAGCTTTAGAAATAAGCATGACTTCAATGGAATTCTGGTTCTACCACTTATTCCTGTATGACTCAGGCAAGTTACCTGACTTCACTCAACGAGTTTCCTCATCTATAAAATTCTGATCAGAACACTTTATGCTTTGATAATGTGGATAAAATGAGATACGTAAAATTTCTAGGAGATTTCCTGGTATGTAAAAGTTGCCCATAAATAATAACTGTTACTATTAATACTACTAATTGACTATAAAACTTGACTATTAAAATTTCCATTAGGAATTGAAGAAATCTGTTGAATCAAACTATGCTGCAAATATACCCTTAGGGATAATGGAAATAAGGAATAGCTCCATGTGTGCTTTCTACTTTTGGAGTATTGCAGGAATTAAGGGAAAAGTGTCTTTATCATTTAACTTACCAACAAGTCAAAATTTTATTATTTCAGATTCTGTTTAATTAGAGAGTAAAAAGTTTGAACATAATTCTTTTGATCTGTTTTAGGTTGCTGCTGAAAACAGCGCTGGTATTGGAGTGTTTAGTGACCCATTTCTTTTCCAAACTGCGGAAAGTGGTAATTTGCCTAAATCATTTGTTCCAACTTAACTTAATTATGAGTTTTTGTCATTTATAATAAATAGGCATATAAACCAGATAATGGTGTTAAAATCCATAGAATCTTCAAAAGCATGGCCATTCAATTACTTTTAGAGTCTTCTTGGATAGTTATTCATTAAAATTATATATTATTCTCTATGATTATGAAAGCAGTAGGTGTTATCTTAAAAAACTTTGAAAAAATAAGAAACAGTAAAAATTATCCATGGCCTTGTCATATAAAAACTCTGTTACCATTTTGGTTCACTCCTGGTTGGTCTTTTTTTTCTCCCGTGAATATGTGTCTATGTGACTATATATTCATGAAAGTAGCCTTATGCAAATTATGCAAGTTTATAGCCTGCTTTTTCCTGTTAATATCAAATCATACACACTTTTATGACATTAGACTTTTGGAAATATAGATCTTATATTATTCCATAACATGTAGTCGTTATCAAACCAATTTAAGATACCTCCCTTCTTTCAATGGTGGAGAGGAAAGAGCCTGAGGTACCATTGATGCCTGTCTCTCATAGTATACTCTATCAGCAAATTGCGCCAGCACTACATCAAAATGCATCCTGAATCTCACCCTAATTGCAAATCAGTCTAATCTATTATCACTTCTTGCCTGAACAATTGAAAGTCTCCTTACTGGTTTTCCTGTTTCCAGCTTACTTGCCTACATTCCCTTTCTCCACATGAGCTATGTCATCTTTTGAAACATAAGCCAGAACATATTGCTTCTCTCTGCCCTTTTTTTTTTAAGATTTTATTTATTTATTTGACAGAGAGACACAGCGAGAGAGGGAACACAAGCAGGGGGAGTGGGAGAGGAAGAAGCAGGCTTCCTGCGGAGCAGGGAGCCCAATATGGGGCTCGATCCCAGGACCCTGGGGTCATGACCTGAGCCGAAGGCAGATGCTTAATGACTGAGCCACCCAGGAGCCCCTGCTTCTCTCTTCCTAATAGGGCTCCTATCTTACTCAGAATAAGACCGTAAGTCCTTCCCATGGTCCATAGCACTCTGGATGTTCTTTTCCCTCTCTGATCCATCTCTAACATTCTCCCCTCCCTCCAAATACACCATCCATACCTATCTTCCATCAAAGGGCCTTTGCACTTGCTGTTTCCTCTAACTGGAATACTCTTTCACTAAATATCCGCATGTCTCTCTCCCCTAGTTAATTCAAATCTCACATTACTTTCCTAACTACACCTTGTAAAATAGCCTCTATTTCCTCCTGTCCATCTCTAGCCCTAACACATTATTTTTCTTCATTGGACCAGCCTGATATGTTACATATTTACTTGCTTATTTTTTATTGTATATATCAGCCTAGTAGAACATAAGCTTTGTGATAAAAATAAGTTAGTGATTGGAGGTGCTTTTATTTATTTAATAATTCCTCTATTTACTTATAATAGCAAAAAGTTAGAACCAATAAATGCAGTATGATTAAATAAATAATGGCATCTCCATTCAACAACAGATATTTTCTGTGGAACTTACATTCTTGTGGGCTAAGATACATGAGTTACTAAGTAATATGTCAGGTTAGTGATAACTGTTATAAAAAGAATTTCCATAATTTTTTGCAACTATAAATGTTTTACATATTTAAAAGATAAAAATCTTCCAGTGAACCACTTTATGCCAAAGGGATAAATTGAAATGGGCCCTGTGTATCTAGAGAGGATAATGTATTGGCTCATGTTAAAAAACATGCATCAAGCTTTGTGGCCTAGTTTCTATTTGAGACTTTATCTAGAGAATCATATGAAAACATGCTCTATCACATAAGAAGTTAGAGAAAATTCAGGAGTTCATTTAAAATTAGAAATTAATGATTTATGAGGTTTAAATTACTCTTGTTGATTTTGAGCATATTGACTCTCAAATTATTTGTACAACTAAAATTCAAGTGGGAAAATTATCATTTCAAAATTAAATATTCACTAGGATATAAAATAAAAATTTATTACTTATGTTTTTAAGTTTTAGGGAAGTTAATTGGAATAACTTTTGAATGACATGAAAAGTTTTGTCTTGGGAGTCTTACTGTTTCTCATTTATTGTGTGTTTTTGGGCAAATCGGATAATTATATAATTTCTCTTGCCCCTATATTGACTTTTTTGGTAAATGTAAAGAGGTAAAAACATAATGTAAATATAAATTTAATTGTATCAGTATTCTGCAATTTTCACCCAAGTACCCCTTTTTATTATTTATGCTATAGGGAACACAAATTTAAGGAATAGTTCAATAGAATAAATAAGCTGCATTTTTTATTGTTAAATCAGAAGGAATTTCTTTTCCCATGAATAAAAATACTCTTGGGAAGAGTATACAGGTTAACTATTTATGCCATACTGAGTTGATGTTGCATCCACAAGCACAAAAATCTCAACTTCTTAACTTTCCATGCAGCATTATTTCAGGTAAACATAGAATTTATTTTGGCTTTAAGATAATAGAATGCACCTCCATTTTCAACTTGATGGATCTTTAGAAATGCAGGAAAAGTCTCTATATTGGATTTATGAAGTTTCTTTCTGGCTCAATAAATGTATACTTTGCATAGTGTACACTTTGAAAAGTTGTAGACACCTTCACATACCTATACAAATTTATGCATGTCCCTAGTCTAGATATATCCTCAAAGTGTTGGAAGACACTTATCTGAAAGATGAAATGACTTTATAAACAGAAATTTTTGATACCACAGTGTCAAACCGTTACTTGGATCAAGATGGATAAGTTCACTCTATGAACATCAAGAAATAATGGGTTTTGGTACATAAAAGGCCAGTAGTAGAAACTAGAATATTTAAAGTAGGGAAAGACCTACCAACTACAGAAAAGAGCCAGGTTTATTCTTCAGACATAATGAAGTCACAAATGGAAAATAAAAGCAGAAATATTTAATTGAGACAAAAATTATTAAAGCAAGTTAATAAAAATACCATTTTTTCACTAAATGTTATTTAACATATTTAATTACTTTCTTTTTAAAAAATATTTTATTCATTTATCTGAGACAGAGATCATGAGCAGGGGGAGGGGCAGAGGGAGAGGGAGAAGCAGACTGCTGAGCAGGGAGCCCGACAGGGGGCTCTACAGGGGGCTCCAGAGGAGCTCAATCTCAGGAGTGGGGCTCAATCTGATCCCAGGACACTGGGATCATGACCTGAGCTGAAGGCAGATGCTTTAACTAACTGACTGAGCCACCCAGGTGCCCCAACATATTTAATTACTTTCTATGTATTTAATATTTCTGGTCACTTTTTAAACATTTTGAGATCATGTATTTAATAAAGTTTTGGTTACCTTATAAATTCAAATTTTTCTATACTTGAGTAGTTCCCTGTGACTGTTATTGAGGCTCATTTGAAAATGTTTAGAAAACAAATTGCATTTTTTTTTGTATGTATATAATTTGTGTGTGTGTGTGTGTGTGTGTGTGTATCAGGCATACTTATAAAGATTTGTATAGTTTACACAAATAAGAAATTTAGAAGAGTGATTGGGATTCATGAAGAGAGTAAATTGGTGGTCACCAGAGGATAGAGGCGGGAGAATAAGATTGATGTTGTTTATGGGTACAAACTTGCCTCAAGTAATAAATAAGCCATAGAGATCTGATGCACAGTATAATGAATATAGATAACAATGCAATATTATAGTTATGTAATGTGATATTATAATTATATAATATGATAGTACTAAATATTACTATAATAGCAGTCATAATACAATATGGAAATGTATCAAATTCACACCTCATACACCTTAAATTTATTTTATTTTATTTTTAAATATTTTATTTATTTATTTGAGAGAGAGAGAGAGCATGAGCAGGGTGGGGCAGAGGGAGAAGTAGACTCTCCACTGAACAGGAAGCCCTATGCGGGACTCAATCCCAGGACTCCCGGATCATGACCTGAGCCGAAGGCAGATGCTTAACTGACTGACGCTTAACTGACTGAGCCACCCAGGTGCCCCACACTTTAAATTTATACAGTTATATGCCAAATATATTCAGTTTTAAAAAGAGATTCATGATAAAAGTTTTAACTCATAATTTCATAGCATCATATATTTAACATTTTAATATTTTGCTTTATTATATTTTATCCATCCAAAAGAAATTCAAATATTAAATCTTTAGTGTCAGAGAGTTATATTGTCATTGTCCTTCTTAAGCTTTAATTAATTACATTGATGAGTTTTCCTTGGAGGAAAAAAGTTCCATCCATCATTCTATCCATTATTAATGATTAATCATCCTTCCAAATTGTTTTATTTTTTCCCATTAAAATGCAGCTGTCCTTAAGTTTCCTAGTTTCTCCAGTTTAACTCATATCATTCATATACAACCTCTTTCCCATGACCTAAGTTCCTTAGGTAACTTATATGGCTTTCATTTACAAATCATATTTTGGTATTCTTCCCTACAATGTGCTTTTAAACTCTAATTATTCGGTATCTTAATAGTAGGCACCTCTGTTATTACTTATTTTGTTTTACCACAGACATCCTGTTTTGTTTTTATTTCTCTCAATAGTGATTTGTCATGTTTGTTCTATATTCTAAAGGATCTTGATTATTTACTCTACTTTGTCAGTTTTGCATAACTTACCTTGAAATTAGTGGGCATAATTTTCCTTCATTCTGGCTTCATGTTTGTCTCATCTCAGCTAAAATAGCATATAGATTTTTTTAAAAGATTTTATTTATTTAAGAGAGAGAGAAAGAAAGAGAGAGAACGAGCACAAGTTGGGGGAGGGACAGAGGAAGAGGCAGACTCCCCTGATGAGCAGGGAGCCCTACATGGGCTCCATCCTAGGACCCTGGGATCATGACCTGAGTCGAAGGCAGATGCCCACTCACCTGAGCCACCCAGGTACCCCCAGCATATAGATTGTCATTGCGGTTTATCAGTAATTGATAATAAAGTATATGAATTCTGATGAAAGTTGATTTTGAGGTTGTATAAAACTCAAAATATAATAACCACAACCAGTTGGGTGCTATTCACTTTATATTAGACACTAGATATTTACGTACATTCCAGAAATGTGCTTTTTGATGTAAATGGTTGGATAATTGTTTCAGTTTGCCACTTCTTCATTATCTAAGGAATCTGCATAATTCCAAAATATTTTAGGAGAGGATTTGTTATTCAAATTTGTTTGTATATTCACAAATAACTGTTGATTGGATATTTTTCAGACTTATTTGAAATAATTCACCAATGGATCCCTTAGACAAATAATCCTAAAGTAAAACTTATTTGCCTCTTAAACGTAACTCTGTGGGCTCAAGTTCCAGTTTTTTATCTTAGGCAAAATTAATTAAATATATTTCAAAAAGTCTCACCCAAGTAGATTTTTTTCTAACAGAGTATATTTAATTTTATATGACATAAGAAATATAACATCTCAACATTATATAAATGCCATTCTAAATTTTATAACAGTGTTTTTTCCTTTCCTTCAATTTCTGTCACTTCCCCAGCTCCAGGAAAAGTGGTGAATCTCACAGTTGAGGCCTTTAACTCTTCAACAGTAAACCTGATTTGGTATTTACCTAGGCAACCAAATGGCAAAATTACCAGCTTCAAGATTAGTGTGAAACATGCCAGAACTGGGACAGTAGTGAAAGATGTCTCCATCAGAGTAGAAGACATTTTGACTGGGAAAATGCCAGAATGTAATGTAAGTATTATGGAACATTTTCTATGTCTCAGAAATTTTAGGTGTGAGCTTATAACTTGAAGTTTCCAGTATCTGGAAACTTTTTTAACCACAGTGGTTATTAGCTGTTTGATTCCTTATAGTGTTCAGTTATAGTATCATGTTATACACAATTGACTGTATTAAGGTAGAATAAGATAAAGGTTTGAGAACTCAAGAGATAGAAAAATCTCACAGGGAGCTCTGAAGAGACTTCATGAAAGGAGTAGCATTTGTTAATGGACCTTGGATTGGCCTTGGTGTAAGGACAGGGGAGATCGTGTGAGGGGAGTATTTTGGGTGGAGGATATTTTATAAAAAGAACTGATAGGAAAGTATAGAGTATCACTGGAAAAAAGTTAATATTTCCACATGACAGGAGGGGTAGAGAAGGCAACAGTCAAAGTTATATTTGTGGAAGTAGATTGTTTTTGTTGTGCATATCTTTGGTGAAGAATTTGTTATGACTCTAGTCATTTATGGGAAATCCCTGGAAGTACCATAATAATGCTCTCAAAAATAATCTAGAAGATCTTTGTGATATTATTGATGGAAAAACAAACAATATTACTTTTGTTTTAAATACTGTAAGTTATAGAAGTCTTAAAACCTTCTTTTTAAAATTAGGCTGTATTTTTAATACACACACAAACATACATACTTGCACATATGTGCTATTGGCTTTATCATTTGATTATTTATGAGGAAAAAAATGATAGTACCAGTGAGAAAGTGACTTATGCTTGCAATTTCACAAAAGGGAAGATAGTTTATCTCTTTGGTTCTTGCACTTTTAACATGAATTTTAAAAATTCTTACTAATGATTTTGCTGTTGCTTTACCTTTATTCTAAGCCTTTTGAAGTCCTATTCATAAGAAATATGAAGGTATAAAGAATGCAATAAATATATTCTGTTCTAACACTGTAAACATAAATGGGTATAATTAAGTTCCAGCAAATTTGTCCATAGCTTGAGCAGATAACAATCTATTAAAATCTTAATGAATCATACACATACACATAAATTTAAGAATAATATTTATGCTATAAAGGAAAAATAAATGAATTACACTTCTCATGTTCATCAAGAGATACCATATTATTTTTCTGTTGCTATTTATTTTATTCACTAGGAGAATAATGAATCTTTTTTATGGAGTACAACCAGCCCTTCTCCAACCCTTGGTAGAGTTACGCCTCCATCACGTACGACATATTCGTCAAGCACGTTGGCGAGGAGTAAGATAAGCTCTGTGTGGAAAGAGCCTATCAGTTTTGTAGTGACACATTTGAGACCTTATACAACGTATCTTTTTGAAGTTTCTGCTGTTACAACTGAAGCAGGTTATATTGATAGTACGATTGTCAGAACACCAGAATCAGGTATGGTTTCATTTTTTGTGTAGGTAGAAAAAAAAAAGAATTAAATTAGTTATATAATAATTTTTCATTTTTTCCATGTAGATCTTTCTGTTAAAACTTTCTTTCCCTTCCAATAACGTTTCCCCCCCAATAATAGATCATGGGCATATCATCTGGAGCATCTTTAATTTCAGTACTCTTACAATACTAACATAAACAACTAAAAAGAGAAAGGAAATTTGAAAGAATGGATTCTTGAGCTAATAGCCATGATCCTATGATCAGCTTTTATTGTTCTTTGATCTGAGCAATTTTTCTTAATCATCTCTGCCCTTCTCCTTCTCCTGTAATCATCTACAGCCTCCTCTCACTGATACTCTTATAACCAAATGTGGAAGTAACACCTATAGTGGTAGAAATATCGTGTGATTCACATTTCAATATTAGACAAAAATAGTACTTAAAAAATATACCTACTTATCTCCTCTTTGCATTGGGTTTCCCTATGTGAAAAATGGATACAGCAATAGTACCTCCCTTATGGTGGTGGTGTTAGGATTCAATGAGTATAATTAGATATTATTACTACTAAATTTGAAGACTACACATTTCTAGCTATGGGTGTTATATATTTAATTATGGGATTATGGTATTATATATATGTGTAAATTTATGTAGTTACTGACACAATACCATATTAAATATGTAGTATCAGACATTCACTTGTGATTGGTAATTTTTGAGGTTACTGGAAATTACTACTGGTAGGGTAATTTCCCTAAAGCGCAGTATTTTTTTCCTGATGACATAGCTGTCAGCTTTTATCATTTCATCACATTAAGTTTGAAGTTTTTTCTTGATTTAAATAGTCATCTTTGAATCATACCATTTCCTCCTTCCATACTTCTTATACAGTTAAAAAATAATTTCATAAAGATAACACAAAGTGAAATTTAGTAGACAAGAACTTTGGCTTGAGAAAAATATTTGGAATATTTCGTTTCAGTCAAAAGAAAGTAAAATGTAGGAACACATTTGTGAAGAGTAGACTATTTTTAAATGTCATTATTTTTTATATGTTACCAATGTTACATTAGAATCTTCTAACTATAGGTTATAAATTTCCTCTCAGAACCAAATACAAATATTGATGCAGAAAGTGAAGATCTTTGCCAATAAGGTAATGTAGGTCGAGTTAATACCCTGACCCTTCTACCTGTGTCCACCAGGGGGAGAGTGTTTTTCAAGTCAGATGCCCAGGCCTGGTTGAATTCAATATATAAGTGTGTTATCAAGACAATGTAACTGTGCAAGGAACAATATTGGAATGAGAATGAAACACCCTGTGCAGTCATATACAACATTAAATTAAATTAGTAACTGTTGCAAATAAGTAGTTCATCTGATGATCCAGCATGTCTTATTTAAATTCTTCAATTCATTCATTTTTCCTTTTTTGTAAAATTAAAAAACCCTTTGCTCATAGTGTGATATTTTATTTTCTTTCTGACTTTGTGTTTTATTGTGTGTATTTAATAAGATGCTCATTTATTTTAAGTATATATTATTTATTCATTTTTTTTAATAACAATTTTAGTGCCTGAAGGACCACCACAAAACTATATAACAGGCAACATTACAGGGAAGTCCTTTTCAATTTCATGGGACCCACCTACTGTAGTAACAGGGAAATTTAGTTACAGAGTTGAATTATATGGACCATCAGGTAAGTCTCAATCAGTTTTGTGTTTACCTTTTGTAATAAGAATTATGCAAAATATGTTAGTATTATCAAACTCCTTAAAAATACCATGCTCTTTTTTATAAGATCCTACAATTGAAGCAGATAATAGAAAAGCAATTAAGGGAGGTGAGGTTCTTTGAACTTCTTGTTTAAAATCATAAATAAGTATACGGATGGCAAAACATTGTCCATGTTCCATATTTACATGAGGAGAAGCTGAAAGAATGAGATAACTCCTAAGAAGAGAAGTGTTAGAGGACATACGTGTCTTCAAATGTTTGAACAGGAGGACCTTGACTTACTTAATTGCAAATATGTTTATGAAGAACAATGGACTTCAGTAGATCAAATCTCTGCTTAGAACAAGGAATGCATTTCTAATAATTGGAGCTCTCTAAAAATAATATAGGCAACTTCATAATGTAGCAAGTTCTCCATCTTTGTGAATAAGCAGGACCTGGACATCCCCTTGTCAGATATTTTGAGGGGTTCAAATATTATTGCTGGATGTCAATTAAGTAAACTCTAAAATTCTTTTCTAATCTGAGATGCTATGGTTCTATGAAAAAAAATCAACCAGAAGAGTAGAGAGTGATTGGGTCACGGAAGTTGAGTACAGGGCTAGGCAAAATTTAGGGCTCCTTTGAGGTGTGGTATTGAATAAAGTGATATCAATCAAAGTGGATTTGTGTTTTTCTCCAGCTCTCTTCAACAAGAGGAGGGCAATGGAATGGAAGGCTTATGTAAAGGTAGTGATTATAATTGACAGTGCCATTGAGGCTGGATAAGGAGTGGAAACCAAGTGGTGAGGGACCAAACCAAGCAGAATAAAATAGTTCATAAGATCAATGGATCGGAGGTCCCAATGAACTTTTTTTTTAAATTTTTTATTTTTTTAAAGTTTTTTTTTTTTTTTTTAGATTTTGTTTATTTGAGAGAGAGAGTGCAGGAACAGAGGGAGAGGGAGTAGCAGACTCCCGCTGAGCAGGGAGCCTGTTGCGGGGCTCAGTCCCAGGACCCTGGCATCATGACCTGAGCTGAAGGCAGACGCTTAACCAACTGAGCCACCCAGGAGTGCCAGAGGTCCCAATGAACTTAAAGAATTGTTGCTTCAGGGTTCTAGAATAAGTGAACAGGAGATAAGAAGGAATGGTCAGAGAGAGTTGCACAAAATTGAGATCATGGAAGATTCGCAGTTACTGGTAATAGTGATGTCTATGGGAGTGGCTGAGATAGGGTGGTGGATTAGATTATTTGAGGAGAGCTGGGAGTGTTTTAAGAGTCAAGTCTAGGGTTCCTGAAATCACCACAAATTAAGATGGTAGCACTGAAGACAGTGACATTGAAGCAGGCACTAAATCATCCAGAATGAGGGTGAGTGACCATGGGCCTAGAAGATCAATCACGGCAACAAGGAGGACTGGTGGAGGCCATCCATGACATGAGATTGAAAGCTGTGAGCTTTTGTAAGGAGGGAGGTGGGTTGGAACACATACTATACCTGAAGGCCTCATCACTTGATGACCGTGGGAAAAATTAGATCATTTGGGGTGGCTGCAGGGAATAGAAGCCGTGTTTTTAGGGGAGAGCCAGGTTTCAGCTGCAGCAAAGGAAGAAAGAATTATTCAGAGGTAAAGTTGAGGATTAAGAGAATATTTAAGGAGCTTTGCTCAGAAGCTGAACTACAAATATTTTCTAAGTATGTCTTTTTATAGAAGATAATGAAAATATTTAACATTTTAATTAACTAAATTTATGTATAAAATACTGTCACTGTTTTAATATTAGCCCGAATCTAATGTTTTCTTTTTAAAAAAATGTCAAAAAATAACATGATAATTGGATAGGGCTTTATGATTTAATAACTTATTTTGAATACTAGATTTTCATGTTGTTTCTATTGTTTTAATTAACCTGATATCAATGTACCACTAAGCTAAATGTTTGAAACTTGTAATAATTGTAATTATAATGTTTTAAAATTGTAATAACAAACATTAATTGCTATTCTTGGCTCTCTACTTAAATGTGAGAATGATTGCATGCCTAACGAGAAAATAATCCATGGTATCTTTTGGTTTTTGCAGGTCGGATTTTGGATAATAGCACAAAAGACCTTAAGTTTGCGTTCACTAACCTAACACCATTTACGGTGTATGATGTATATGTTGCAGCTGAGACCAGTGAAGGCATTGGACCCAAATCAAATATTTCAGTATTCACTCCTCCAGAAGGTAAGAACATCTTCTTCAGTTTGTTCATAAGATATTTTACTCTGCTTGTGGATTTTATTGCACTGGTGAAACATTATATTAGAAGCTATTTGGTTTGTATTTATTTAATTCATGCTATTTCCTTATCAGATTACTACCTAATGCATTCCGAACATGCGTTCCTCAGAACATTAAACCCCGCAGCATGCTTCATAGAGGAAATGGAGATCAAGCAAGATTAGGAAGTAGTACATGTAGTATTAGTCTGTTTGTGACTCACAGTGAAGATTGGCAAAACCTCATGAGGTCAAAGGAAACAAATAAACACTTTTAACATCATTTGACTCACATTATTCAATGTAGAATAGATTTTTCTCACAGAATGATGTTTAGGGGAATCCATATATCCCCAATGCCTCTAACAAAATATGTTTGTAAACAAAAGGGTGTTTTAAGCAAGCGAGGATTCCTAGAGGGTGCATAATACAAATTTACCAGCACATCCCCAAATAATTAAAACAATGGCTCTCCTAAAGAAAGTTTTTGTTTGCATGTATTAAACATCACAGTTTTAGATGTTTAAAAAATGTTCCCTCATTGTCTCACTGCATATTTTCCTGGCCCATATCGAATTTGCTAAAATGTCTTCAGTTTTACTTAGGGATTGCAATTATTTGAGAAGATCACAATTTTATTACAAGTACATTAACATTTGGAAAAGTTTCCAAATTTTGTGTGATAGCTAACATACAGTAACTTGTAAATTGAATACACACGTGTGCAATGCACACATGCACATACAGCTGAAGATTGGGCATACGTTCATCAGATAAATCACTCAAGTATGTGACCATTAGAGGGCAGCAACTATTAGGGAATTTTGTACTCCCCTTCAAAAAACAATTAACCATTGGTAATATTTTGCTGTTGAAAGAATGAAAAAATTATGTTTTATATCAATTTCAAATGAAAATGCAAGCAAAAATATTCTCATTTTTTTCATTATTAATATTTTTCCATTGTATTTCTGTCAGAAGAATCTTAGCTTTGCATGTCTTTTCCATTACACCTTAAATCTCCCCGTCACCTAATAAATGCTCTTAAGCATTTCTTCGAAAGCTAGACAGCTTTATGAATGGCTACCAAAAACAGCAGAGTGACCTGGCCCTTATCAGATTAGAGTCCTTGAGTTTGATTTTAATAGCATTTTCTCAAACAACTTGATTGACCAACGAGTTTTTATTCTTATATTATACAGTTAAATAAATACAGAATTTTTGTCTTCCTTAAAATCAAGCCAGTTTTGGCACCCCTAAACTGAATCTGCAATTTAAGATTATTGTTTTATTGTCATTATTCTATTATTCAAATGTAGGGCATTTGACAAAAATAGGGAAATAGGTAATATATTGCTACATATGATGTCATGCTGTTGATTTTGGACATCATTTAAAGAGTTCATCCCCCTTTCTTTATTTTTGCATTTTTCTTTATTCACAAAATAATAAATAAAATTTTAAGGACGTTGTTCAATATATTTCACATGGCTTATTTTTCTCACAAAATTAATTTGAACAAATGACTCTCTTTGCCTTATGTAATAAACAACTTATCCTGAGTTTTATCTTACTACCCTCCTGGCCATATCCAGGTGGCTCTCAGGGGGTTCCATTGGCAGCAGGTGGGCTCCACTAAGGGCAGAAATGGCATGGTCCTTATCTCTGCATGCCAACCTTCCTCCATGGAGTTCTCTTGGGGTAGTTCAGACTTAGGAAGGGCTTCAGTGAAATGCTCTGGCAAATAGAGTAAATGTAGCTTTCAACTTCTGACAACACAAATTAGTCCTAGTCCTGCTAATTAAAACTTTGCAATAAGGGGATCTTTAAACTATATGAGAACAATCTAATAACTCACTAGAAGTATATACTTTCACTTAAAATTGAGATCTTAATTTTAGACTATTCTTTTTCATTTATTAATACAGCAGGGTTCTTTGTATTCTAATTAAGGCTACCCAATTTATTTTCTTCTCCATATTTCAAAGTAGACTATAGTTTATTTAAAAATACACTAGGACCAATTTTTAAATTAATTTTTTTT
>NC_138373.1:125383713-125410832 GCF_054177405.1 Leptonychotes weddellii
TAAATTTTATTTTATTATGTTATGTTAGAACAACTGGTGTTCTAACAAATCTCCAGATATTTATAGAAAAATCTTGAATTGACCTCTTATAGACAATGTTATATGCTACTATAGTAATATGGGGCTGATTTCATTAGCACTAAGAATGTTATGGTCCATAGCCTACTTTGATCATCAATGAAAATCAACATCATGTTGTTATGGCAGTATTCCTATACATTTCATAAGATTCCCATATATGCGTTAATATTTTACTGAACAGATTTCCACATAGGTATGAAGAAGAGATGGTTTTGGAAAACAATGATAATTTAATAATTTCCAGTGTTACAAAATGTCCTGGAGCTGCCTATCACAAAATGAGACAGTGCCATTATATATAACATAGGCACCAGCATTTTCTTATTATTTGCATGGGGGGTTAAATAAATCTTAAGTAAAACTTTGTTGCTTCAATATCCCCTAAGAACTCTTCTGTCACTAGTATCAAATATTTCATAAGAAGGTTAACATAATTTCTTAAAAGCAAACAGAGTGTTGAAATCTCTATTTATTCTTCCATAAACAGACTATGGAAGTGAAGACTTTTGTCCCTCAACTTGCTACTTTCTGCAAATAGTAAAATCTTTTGTAGGGAAATCACTGAGAGACTCAAGTTTTCAGGGTTCTCAATGACTTTTGTCAATAGATTTTTTTTCAAAATTAATTTAATTAAAATTTAATAAATTAGGGATGCCTAGGTGGCTCAATTGGTTAAGCGTCTGCCTTCAGCTCAGGTCATGATCCCAGGGTCCTGGAATGGAGTCCCACATCGGGCTCTTTGCTCAGTAGGGAGCCTCTTCTCCCTCTACCTGCTGCTTCCTCTGCTTGTGCTCTCTCTTTCTCTCTGACAAATAAATAAATAAAATCTTTAAAAAATTTAATAAATTAGTTTAATTTGCTAGACAATGGCAAAATTTATTTTATTTTTAAAAAGATTTATTTATTTGAGAGAGAGAGAGAGAGAAAGAGCCAGGGGAGGGGCAGAGGGAGAGAGAGAGGACCATAAGCAGACTCCCCACTGAGCACAGAGCCCAACACAGGGCTCGATCTCACAACCCTGAGATCATGGCCCTGAGTTTGGGACCTGAGCCGAAACCAAGAGTCAGATGCTCAACCAACTGAGCCCCCCAGGCACCCTACATAATGGCAAAATTTATTTTAATGTATTTTTTTTTTTTGCCCCAGTACCATTTGTTTCCATTTTATTTTTTTCTAATACTTTTTCATTTGAAAGCTTAAAATCATTTGGAACATTATTTATCCTTTATATGTCTATTCTGTTTCTCATTTATTAATAAAATTTATAGATGTATTGACTTGAGAATGATTCTTAGGTAATCCCCGTGGACAACACCTCAGAATTGATGCTGAACCATGAATAACTGCCTTGTGTATTTGGTTTTCTTTCGTTAATTTGGTATCAATATTAAAGGAGTTTGATTTAATCCATACTTCTCTGGTTTCCTCATAAGAATTTGTGGTGTAAGAGATCAAGTATCTTCCGAAGGACAAGGACAAGGACAAATGGAGTCGTTTCCTTTATCCCTCAAGCTTTTTCTTCTTTCATTGAAAAAAAAAAGAGAGAGATAGCTTTACAGTTGTTCTTATACAGGTTTGGGATACATTTTTAGCATAATATAGAACCACTTAATCTTTACTTGAACTGTAATTTAAAAGGGCATTGTGTTATAGAGCAATACTTATTAAGTTACATTGAAAAATATCTTGTAAATTAGAAGATTTATTCTTCTCTTTGATTAAATAAGGGACAGTAAAAAATATATATATATATACACACACACACATATACACACCTTTTTTTTCTTTTTTGCTGTACTGGGTAGTTTTTGGTATTCCACTAGATTAATGTGTTATATCAAATGGAAGTGACACTTTACTTATTTTTTTGGTAGGCAGCATTTCCTTACCTGTTAGTCTGTAAATGTAGTCATTAAATTGTTTCTTCAATTGAGGTTCTACACAAGTTCAAATTAAATGGAAAAATGCCAGATCTCTTCCATGAATTATGTTATACAATACTGGCCAAGGCTTTGCCTACATAGCAACTCTAAAATAAAATGTAGAAGAAAGGTGGAATGGGAGCTTTACTATTTAAATGGCTGTGTTATTTTCATAGTACACAGTTGATTGGAAAGTTGCTCTGCCTTTGAAAATATGTATGTTGGTAAATATGATAAAAACATAAGGACAAATATATGTTAGGGACAATATATATTTTATATATACTTATACAAGAGGTAACCTGTGCAAAAGGTTTTTATCTATCTTTTTTCTCACTCAATCCTCAAGTGCCTAGAATAATGACCAAAAGATGAGGGCTCAGTCTGCTGAATTATGGAGTGAATCAATGATTATAGGGTCCTAGTCTAGAACTCTTCCTCTACCCTTCACAGGTCAAACTGTTTTTCCTTCAGATTAGAAGTTCTGTGTGGAGAGATCAATATGAAGAGTTATCCTTCTATATAAAGAAATATTGAAATGTTTTTAGAAAAGGTGATTTAAAGAATTAGCAAGTTACAGTTGTACTTTCATGTTTATATCTCAATTTTGAGCACAGGTGTTACTATGTGCTGGACACGAAAATCTTGGCTGCAGTAGGAATGAAAATCTTAGGCAAGAATGACTCATTCATTCATCTAGCTATTAACTATTTAAAAACATTTAGAAATATTTATATTGTTACACTATCTAGGGGGCTTTGTAAGTGGTTACTTCATAGAGGCAAAGAAAAAAACTCAATCTATGGAATGAGAACTCCATACCGTTTCCTATATGGTTAAGGTAAGCATAATTATGTTAACTAATTTTAAATAATATTTACAAGAGTTGTGACATTAATTTTCAATTCCTTTCTGTTATCTTAAAAGGGAAAAGGGTCATTCTCTATTTATATTATATCCCTGAAGTGCCTCTGTTCTAAATGATATGAAATAGCTTAGGGAAATGAATTTGATGTTTTACTACATCTTGATCATAAGTAGTTATATTATTTTCTTTCTTGAGCATTTCACTCAAGGTTCCTTATGGTAACCTTGCATAGTAATAAGAATAATATAATTTTACCCACTTTATAGATTAGGAAAATTAGGGGAGGGGTTAATTGGCTGTTCATAATCACACTAGCTATAAACAAAAAGTAGACAAAAGCCCAGGGCATGTTTATCCTTGATCCATTATTGCTCCTGTGGTACTGGGAGGTTTACTGGATGTCACTCTTGGTCACTTTCTAACTAGAATTTACGTAAGTACTTGGTGCTTTATTGTAAACCAGTTGTTAGTTTGTTTCTGCTTCTCTTTATTACTGAAAAGAGTAAGGGTACCTGAAATTAGAGACTCATAATTCATTTGTAAAATCAGCAGACCAAAATCAGTCAACTCTTCAAGCAATCTAATGTTGTAAGTTGAAAGACAACCAAATTGAATTTACCAACTACATTTCATTTCATACCAAGTCTTCTGGATATTGTTTTTTGATATGTTGTTATAATTTTATAAAGCTTTCAGGGTTTCTATTGGGCATTAATCATCCCTAAACAGCTTTCTCTGGGAAGTTATTTTGATTAATGAATTTGTTTCAAACAAATATTATGACATTTTGATTTGAGGAAATTAGTTCATGTTATCCTATTTCTTATTTACATTTTTGAGAACAATCTGTAGAAATTTAACTTTATCTATATATTTAAAGAATCTTATACATGTTTAATTGTTAATAAATAGTAAACTGTTTTAGTCTAATAGACTTTCTTACAAATCTTAAATGGTGAGCTAAGAATTTAGGGAATTTTTAAAATTTAAAAATATACTTTTAAATTCTTCCCTCCTTATTCATTTTTTTTTTTTTTTTAGTTCCAGGTGCAATATTTGATTTACAACTTGCAGAAGTAGAAGCTACACAAATAAGAATTACTTGGAAGAAACCACAACAACCAAATGGAATCATTAACCAATACCGAGTCAAAGTTCTAGTTTCAGAGACAGGAGTAATTCTGGAAAATACTTTGCTCACAGGAAAAGATGAGGTATTCACTTTCATTTCACATCGTGGTGAGCCTTTTCTCCTTGGATTTGGCCCTGATAACTTGGAAGACTTTCCAGCATTCAAACATAAAATATTTGACAAGCATCATGGTACAAAGTGAAGTAAATTTGGGCTATGTTGATAATCTAGCTAGGTCATATTTCATTTTAGAACCTACATTATTAGTTAAATGCTATTATTCTTTTTCAGTATATAAAAATGTTAATTGAACAATTAAATAGAACTAAAGGTGCTTCCATAAGTGAATATTATTATGGTAATTCAGTTAATAAATTGTTTAGAAACTCCTGTTATGATTTAAACACTCCTTCTAGGCTTGCTTGCAATTTGGAACAGTTGCCAGTGAAAGGCACAGTATTTCGTAGTTGTTGTTGACAAATGACTTGTCCTGTTCAGTCTTTGGAAGCTATTTTTTTCAGAGCTACATCATTTTAAAAAAGAACCAAGCAAAGTATGTTTGATTAAAGAAAGCAAATGGCAGCACCTGGGTGGCTCAGTTCGTTAAGTGTCTGACTCTTGGTTTTGGCTCAGGTCATGATCTCAGAGTTGTGAGGGCGAGCCCATGTCCCTTTCCCTGCAACGAGGGAGTCTGCTTGAGGTTCTCTCTCTCCCTCTCCCCCTACTCCTCCACCTGCTTGCTCTCTCTCTCTCAAATAAATAAATCTTAAAAAAAAAAAAAAGAAAGAAAGAAAGCAGCTGGCTAAATAATGGAGGTTAAGTCATTCATAGATATAAGAGGACAATGTCTTTGCCTCTATTCACAATGGAGGTCTTATTTTTTTCCCCTTTGTTTCTATTAGAAGTACAGGCCACACTGGTTTCCCTTTCCTGTCTTCATTCACCTTGCCCAGCCAGCTATTCATCTGTGAGGGCCCTGTAAGTCACCAGACTAGTCACATCCAAGTATGGATACAAAAATAAATGTACTTAGGACCAGTGAATCCAATCACAGGCCTTGAAAGAGCTACCTGATGGCTGTTCATCAATTGGCTTCTACTGTTTTGGTCCAGAATCACTGCTTTTTCTAGCTGTGCTATTGTTTTTCCCCATACATATTGTCCACTCTATTTCTAGTCTCTGCTTTCTTCCACTTCTTGTACATACTTGAAAATTGATGTTACTATGTACTCAAAGCACTCTGGCTGCCCAGGATTTACGATTCCAAATTATTCACCATCTCTAGTGCAGGATTAAAATTCAATCCTATGTTTACTCCTTTTCTGTGTGTAAAAGATGTGAGTTATGCTTTCTCTGATACTCTAGTTGACAACTCAGGCAAAGGGCAAGAGCTTAAACCTTTGCTCCAGCTGAGATGGTCTTAAATTAGATAGTTAGCTGTTTTGGGACTAGGTGACAGATCTCCCACTTCTGTTAATGACATCTGTTGAATGGCCAGACACACCTGTTTTTCTCTTGAAGCTAAGATGTTCTAGAAAGACTTCTTTGTGATTCTGCCTCTGTCTATATGGCTTGTAATCCCTGTGATACACTGAAGAGAACGTGAGCTTTGGGGTCATATAAATATGGGTTTATATCCTGGTCACTTAATGGGCTCTACAGTAGAGAGATTAAGAACATGGACCTAGGAGGCAGAATGCTTGGGTTTAAACTTTGGTTTTGCCATTATGGTTGGTTTAATCTTAGGAAAGCTGGCCTGACCTCTCTCATCTTCAGTTTCCTCTTCTCAAAGATAGAGATTATAAGAGTCCCTATAAGAAAGGGTATTAATGAGGATTTAATGGGTTAATGTCCATAAAAGAGTTTAGAACAGTATGTGGTATGTGGTAAGTGCTATGCTAAATTATTGTGACCTGTTGTGATTATTAATCATGGCATTAGAACTTTCACCCTGATTGACATATATTATTAGTTTCTTTATCCTCCCTCAATGAAAGGACACATTACGTCTCCTTATTTCTATGATGGTATCTTTCTTTATTAGATCATGCCTATTATTGATATTTCTGTTTTTCCATGTGACTGATGTTTGGGTTCATCTTTCAGGAAGTTGATCTGGAGAGAGAGATATGGCAGAGGCTCTAAATCCAAATGGACTTGGGTCCTAGCCTTGGCTCTGCCATTTACTAGCTCTATAACCTTGGACAAGTCAACTTTTGGAGACTTGGTATAAAGCAGGGCTTATATACTCAGCTTACAGGGTGAGGAGTAGGGACATAATAGATAAAACCTCTGGTTTAGTGTATTCATTTATTACCCTTCATCTTGACCGTGATACTGGATAAGGACTTTTACCTTTCATTCACTCTTCTACTTCTCAAAGTATGGCCTCCACACCGTTTCACAAGAATTATCTAAGTTCTTGAAATCTTATTAGAAGTCACCAGTGACCTCTTAAGTGTCAAATAATGTGGTAATATATTTTTAAGTGTCCCCATCTTCATTGTCTCCTCCAGAATCCATTTTTCTGCTCTCCCACTTTCCAGCTTTTGAGTATTTTCTGCCTCATGCTTCCTCCACTTTCATATGCTATGACTTTGCAAAACTTTGGTCTTGTAAAATGAAAATTGAAACGGCTAGTTCTCCTGTAATTTTCTAACTCCTTCATTGTAAAGGTGTTCCAGACAGTTCTGTTTTCAGCCTTCTTCTTACACTTTCTTTCAATGATCACACAATTTCAGTCACAGCTTCCTACCTGAATGATCCCTTTGCCTTGCTTTCTATTCTGGTCTTTCTCTGACACTCTGTTCCTAATGGCAACCATTTGTAGGGAGGTTCTCTCAGGGTTATCACATCTGAACTCATTTTCCCTCATAAAAGAAAACAAAAATCCTTTTTGGGATAGTGGCCTGGTTTATGACCAGAAGGAGGAGACAAAGCTGGGATACACCTTGGAACAGATACTTGACAGAGATTTGGGGATGGCGATGGAGACCTGTGAAGGTTTTCACAGAACACACAAGAAGAAAGTCTATCTAGACAATTAATAGTTTCAGTTATGAAGAACAAAGTCTGGAGAGAGACTAATTTGAAGCCTAGATACCAAATAACTAGTTTTAGAATTCCTTTATTTCTTGGACTGGGCACACCACAGCTCTCTGACCTGAAGGTCATTGTCTAAGCACTGAGAAGGTCCTTATGGTGCTTTTACATGCCTGGTATTTCTCTTTTCAGATTATGGCATTGTTACTCTTTGTGTCATAAAGGCTCAGAACCATGGGGCTATCTCTGTCTAGGGTTATACTTAGCATTCAATAGTCATTCAGTATTAAGCCAATTATTTTAACCTCCAAAGGGTGATGCATACATCTACATTTCATTCCTGTGTCTGCACTGCAGCTCAGGATTGCATAGTCTCTTGCCTGGACTATTGTTGTCTTACTGCCTTAGTTTTCCATTGTTGTATAACAATTTGCCACAAGCTCAAGACAATTCATATTAATTTATTATCTCATAGTTTCTGTGGGTCAGGAATCCACATAGCTTAGATGGATTCTCTACTTAGGGTCTTGTAATACTGCAATCAAGGGCAGACTATGCTGTGTTCTCGTCTGGTGGCTTAACTGGGAAGAAGCCATTTTCAGACTCAGAGTTTCAGCAGATTTAACTTCCTATTGACTGTAAAACTGAGGGCCTCAGTTTTTTGACTGGAGACTAGCCTTAGTTCCAGTTCATAGAGGCCTCCACAGGAGAATTGTCACAAGGATTTTCCCAACATGGTCGGTTATCTATCTATCAATCTATCTATCTATCTATCTATCTATCTATCTATCTATCTATCTATTTATTTATTTTATTTTTATTTTAAAATTTAATTTTATTATATTTGTCCCCATACAGTACTTCATTAGTTTTTGATGTAGTGTTCCATGATTCATTGTTTTTGTATAACATCCAGTGCTCCATGCACTATGTGCCCTCCTGAATACCCATCACTGGGCTAACCCATCCCCCCACCCTCCTCTCAACATGGTCATTTAGTTCATCATGCCAGCAAGGGGAATCTATATGGTATAATGTAAACATAAGAATGACATCCTCTCACCTTTGCCTTATTTCATTGGGTAGATGCAAATCATAGTTCCCACACAACAGGAGGGGATTATACAAATGCATGAACAATAGGAGGTAGGAATAATAGGGGGGGCCACATGAGAGACTGTCCACCACACTCTCCCAGCCCACTATTTTATATTTCACACATCTATTAGAATGATCCTTCCAGATTTAAGGATATTATTTATACTTCTCTCTAATGAGAAGTAACTAAATAAGAATTGAGAACAGATGGGGAAGGTATGTATCTATTTAAGAAATCTAACTCCTTAGTATCATTGCAGAAAGTCAGTCACCCTTATTGAAAAATTGTTTCCAGTGACCTTTTATGGTTTGTTTATTTCTTAATAAATAGGGGTTATTTGAGCATGCTGAAACATGTATAAGATTTCACTTTCAGTATTTAAACAAATACTTGAAAAAATATATTAGAAAATTTAATCTTAGTGTTTGAAGACTTTTATTTCAACTTCCAAATTTATATATGAATCGCATGTATAACATGCCTAATAAATGATTGGGAATCCAGCCTCTGCTAAAATATTTGATCAACTCTGATAATAGGGTATCTACTACCACAAAAGCAGGTCCTATTCTATGAACTTAAAAATATTCTTCTTTATGACCTCCCAGGCATGTATTTATTAAGTAACTACAAAGTTCCAGGCACTCTGTTAGGTCCAGAAGATACACAGATGAATAAGAAACTACTCTGTTCTTTAACTGTTTGGAACTGAACTATTTGTCTTCTAATGTTTACCAATTTGTCCCATCTCTTTTCTCTAGACCCACATGGTATGAGCTCAGAATTTGGAACCAGGGAAATGTGTTTTAATCCTACCTCTGCTATGACTAGTTTTGTGAACTTTAACAGACAACTGTAAAATGGAGATCTTGATACCTAACTCTTTGGGCTATAATGAAGTGATATCACATGGGTGAAAGTACTTAGCACCATATTTGACACATAGTTGTTTTAAATGTTATTCTTTGTAGTAGTAACAACAATACATAGTGATTTATTTTTTTATCATTTGAAGATGATGGTCATGATTTCCCTAAAGCTTAACATCCTCAGTTTCTTATCAGCTTTGGTTTCTGGATCCTTCATATTATTGATTACTCTCCTATGTATATTTTCCAGTTTGTCACTGAGCCTCTTAATCATCTGAACACAATAGTCCATATGTAATTTGATTAGATCCAAATTCAGAAGAACTGTTTTCTACCTTGATGTTCATTTCTTACTTCTTTCAATGCAAAGAATAAAACTAATTTCTTTGCAGAACTCATTCCATTGAGACTAAAATCTGAAAAACCCTTAATTCATCTCTCTATGGACTGCTCTTAATTTGAATTTCACACTCAGATCTCATCCTGTACTTGTTCTTCTAGTAGAATCCTGGGGCATTTTCTCCCCAGAGACACCATCTTGCTGCCTAGTGTTACAAATTTCTGAGATTCATACAGATACATCTTTTCATCTGATATGTTTCACAAGTATATCAATATTTGTCATTGGTGAACATGAGAAGAAAGCCAGCTAAATGCTTGACCAATTGCTATGGAATGAAGGTGACAGGACTCAAGAGTAGTTTGGAAATGCTTGAGATAAAGTTTACTTTATTGACCATTAGGAACAGAAAAAGAATTAAGCCTTAAGGGTTGTCACCCAAAAATATGCAGAAGGAAATAATATCCATTAGGTTTCCAAACATATGCTAATTGCAGACTTTTCTTTTTACTACTGCTTAATAACAGAGAGCATAAATCATGTTATAGTTTATAATAAAATATAGAAACATTTCTTAAGAATAAGTCACTTGTTCCATTAATTCAATCCAGTAGACTTCCAGTGAGTCTAAATTGATAGACGTAATGGAGATTTTTTTAGAAATAAAATCACATTAGCTATAATGAAGGTTATTACACATAGAATCAGGTTGGTTTGTACAGATGGATTAGGAATTTAGCTCTGAAGAACTGTAATTCTTTCACATAAATTCCAAAGATTCTTGGGTAGCATATGAGAGGCCTTTCATGTTGATGAACTGTGACATTCCCTAAGTCAATTGTGTTCAACTAAGGGAGAGTTTGCTCTCCAGTTGGCGATCACTGGAGACATTTTTCTTTGTCACAACTGAGGAGATGCTTCGCGTGGGTAGGGACCAGGGATGCTGCTAACCTTCCCACAACAAAACATTATCTAACACAGAATGTCAGTAGAGCTGAGGTTGAGAGCCCTGGACTAACTCAGTGAGTCTGAAACCTTTGGGGGTTGTGGTGGGCTTCTTTTCTCTTCCATTTCTCTCATGTCGACTTTGGCCCCTTCCAATTACTTTCTTAAGTTCTAGTTCTTTCCCATCATTTTTGCTCTTAAAATATTTTTTATTCATCCTTTGAAAAACCCAATATCTAATGCCTTTTTAAGAGAGGCAAAGTGTGAGAAATATTCATGGCACAGTCCTCTCAGTGATAACAAATAACATTCTGGGTTGTTGTGAAACCAGTGTTCAAATCATTGCCCCAGTTAGGGAGGGTCTTTCCAGAATACCAGAATTTGAGAGAAATTCAGAAAGCCAAAATTATTTAGGTCAACTCTTCTATTGAAATGGCAGTTTGTCAACAGAGATGCTTAATTTAGTTAATTGATGGGATGCTGTGGCATAACTCTCAATAATTTATCTTACGTGGAGTGTAAAATATCAGGAGATTTAATGCAAAGTTTTAGTTCACGGGGAAATTGTTTGTACTACTTCATTGTACCTTCCGTAGTGCTTTGTACACAGTAGATTCTCAAAGAGCGGCTGATTGATAGTAGAAACAGCTGTGTGTTTCAAGCATAAACTATTGACTGGAATACCAGAGCATCTCTGAATTATGTGTTTGTGATTCATGCCCTCCCTGATTTCCCTGTGGAGGCAGAGCTGAAGTGAGCCGTTGGAAGATCGAAGACCTTTAACTTGTCCCATATAGAGTTCCCTATCCAGAGTTCTTTACTGCAACAATTTTAGAATAGATCTCATAGGTATTCCCCTGCTTTTCATCACAATACTCTTCTGGCTAAAGATGTAACAAGATTTAGATAATTTTATTTTATAAATATCATTTGGAGAACCAGAGATTTCCTTGGATCATTTCTCCATTCTTTTATGTCTCAGAAAAGTCAGTATTCCAATGACCTATCTTTGTAGATGGTTAAACAAACGGCCTTAAAATTTCTTGCCTTAACTGAAATTTTTCCTGAGAACCTCTTAGTTTTTTAAAATACTAAGTATTGATGTTATTTAGGAATAAAAACTCTGTTTTTGGCTCTAGGACTAAAGACAACCCCAAAACATGTAAGATAATTAAAAGATAAGAGTACCAAAAGTTATTTACATAAATAAAACCTTTATTATATATTACAAGTTTGAGAGAGCATGTGAGTGTGAGAGAGCATGGAGTTGGGAAGGAATAAAATGATTTCCTTTTTTTTAAAAAAAAGCATTTTTGTTCTTCTTAAAAGGTGAGTTTTGAAGCAGAACTTGAAAAGGAATGAACCAAAAGCAAGTAGTTCTTGCAATGTCTTTTTTTTTTTAAATGATTTTATCTTGGAAAATTTTGAACAGATATGAAAGTAGAGAAGAGAATGTAATAACCCCCTATTTGCCCCTCACCTGGATTCAGTAACTAACATCCTGTCATACTGGCATCAGCTTTTTCCCATTGTTACTGTTGCCTTGGACATATTTTAGAATAAATTCCAGACTTCCCATTTTGCTCCTACGTGCCTACTTAATAACAAATCTCTAAAACTCATGGACATTTTAATTCATATATTGATTCCATTACCACAACTATCAGAATTACTAATATTGTTTTGGTATCATCTAATATCTAGAACATATTCACATTTTCCTGATTATTTTTGAAGCCTATGTTGGTAGATGTGTACTAATTAGAATCCAAAGTTCACACATTTCATTTGGTTGTTAAGTCTCTTAAGGCAACATTTACTTTGATTAATGTTTAGTCTTATTTCCGAGGTTGAAAACTACACAAAATACCTAATAGTATTTGGCTCAAATACCCTTTCCTCAATCAGTTATGCTTTGTGGGAAGGGGGAAAGGAGAGAGTCATCTTGTTATCCCAATAGAAACTCTTCTGCATTTATCTGTAATGTGCCCCTGATATTTTCACTTCAGTATCTGTTACTTTGGTGAACTTGACATGTGTGAAGTACATTATGGGATCTAGGAGCAATCACAGTTACTTAAAATATTCTTTACGTCCAGAGCCTTGGATAGGCTATTTGAAAGCGATTGCCATGCAGTTTTGTTCATGTCTGTAACTTCACTTGATCAAAGATAAACTATTATTGATGTATCAAGCGGGCATACAAGCCTCTCACACCTCATATGCAAATGAGAACACACAGAGAAGCAAAACATATTTTAATAAGGCAGTGTGCCTAGAACACTTACTTTTGGGGGTGAATGGTTTTAAAAGTTTAGTTATGAAACCTCTGTATGAGGATGTCTAATTTTACAATAATTAACTCAAATCAGAAACAAATATCCCCTTCATCCCACAATACAGTATTGATCTCTTAAGACAATGGAGTGATCAGGATGTGTTAAAATGATGCAGGAATTTAATAGCTCTAGAATGAAATCTGGGAATGTAAAGGAAGACAGTAGTTGTGGATATAATACTGTCTTTTTAAAAGGTGTGATTCCAAAGTTACTAGTTTTTTAATTAAGCTAAATACTTGAGTGAAGTCATTATTAAGTGTAAATGTTACAGTCATTGTAAATAGTCTGTTTTTAATTACAGTATATAGATGACCCCATGACTCCAGAAACTGTGAACAAAGAAGAGTCAATGGCAGAATTATTTGAGGGTTCAGCAGAGATATCTTCAGACCTCTACTCGCTTGCTTCAGCTATATATAACAGTCATGCGCGTAATAATTTCCCTGTGAGGAACAGAGCTGAAGACCAGCATTCAGCAGTTGGTAGGTACAGTATTTATGTTCTTTGAAGCGTATTTCAAACCATCAGTACTAGCTAGCACAGATATGAACCTTAGCTTAGAGTTCAACCAAATTATTAATGGTTCATGGGCTGGAGTCAGATTTTTTCTTCTTCAACTGTTGGATAACCTCATGCAGCAAATGGTTATGCCACACAGGCAGGAGTTGGCCCCTCCTAACCCATTTGACCTTCCTCCTAGAGAAAGTAGCACCCTAGAGTCTCTGGCCAAGCTGCATAGACAATCAGTTATTACAGTTGCCAAAGCAGGTGTGATGGGGAGGGATTAACATATCTTCAAATCATTTACAGGCCTCACACTCTCTGCAGCTTTTGACTAATAGGTTTTCAAATGTCACTAAAGGTAAATAGGTCAGAAAGTTACAACTCTAGTGCATGGGGTGATAAACAGGTGTAGGTGACCCCAGCGATGTGGTGATGTCATTAGTGTATACACTTGCTTTTCAGGGTCAATGGATCTTACTGTTTCTAAAAGAAGAATGCCATATATAGCAAATTAAAAATAGTTGGTTACATGACGCAGATCTAAATGATCTCTCTGGTCATTCTAAAAGTGAGAAGAATATTTTTTTCATTGCCTTTTTTTCTGATTCAGTAGTTGTCTCATTCCAATTAAAAGTATTATGTTATTTTATTGATGCAGAATTAGTCAAAAATATCACATTACATTCGATATATGTTTATTTCATTTACTGATCCATTTTGAGCTGTGCAAAGACTGGAGCAACACTAAAAATTAAGAGGCCCACAATTTCTGATACAGATGTTTCCTTGAGTATTTGTCTGGCCTAATTGTTATTTAACATTGTTGGATGCACAGGTTCTTAATAAAAAAAATTAACATTATTTGAAATCCTTGTTCAGACATATTTACGTGTCAGTTATCCAAGCATGCTTACTTTAAACCCCCAAGGGGTTTGATAAAGGTATGGTATTTTTTTAGTCCAAATAAGTCTCATTTCGATAACATTCACATTACAACATAGCATTGACTTATAACATTTTAATTTGATATTATTACCTCATCTTTCATTTCAGAGAAAATTCCTAGCCAGTCCCTTTCAGAAGGTTGTATTTTCTCAAAACACTAGTCTCATGTTCCAAGATGTATGTATTATTAATTATACATGTTTATTATTTACACATATTTTTATTATTTTGCATAAAGGAGTACATAGAAAAATTAATGACTAATGTGAAATCAAGTTTAAGGTTTCACTCTGTGAGGAAAAATAATTTTGATCATGATTTTTTTAACTGATTTCAAATAGGAACTACAAGGAATCTGTATATCACCAACATTGCTGCTGAACAGCTGTCTTATGTTATCAGGAGACTTGTACCTTTCACTGAGCACATGATTAGTGTATCTGCTTTCACCATCATGGGAGAAGGACCACCAACGGTTCTCAATGTGAGGACACGTGAGCAAGGTAAGAATGTATTTCCTTTGAAATAATTACCTGCAAATACTGCTCTTACACATTGTAATACTTTTTCTTTTTGCTCACATTAATTGTTCATTCTTCTTTACAAGTGCCAAGCTCCATTCAAATTATAAACTATAAAAATATTAGTTCTTCATCTATTTTGTTGTATTGGGATCCTCCAGAATATCCCAATGGAAAAATAACTCATTATACCATTTATGCAATGGAACTGGATACAAACAGAGCATTCCAGATGACTACTACAGATAACAGCTTTCTCATAACAGGTAGAACAATCTTTTTTAAAACATTGCTTTTCTGATGAAAATATGCATCTCTTTTTGCCTTAAACACTGCAGGACATGTGCTGCCTCATTTCAGATTTTCTTATGCTGTGCTGCCATGACATCTTGAAAAATGTGAAGAAATAACTTGATTAAATGTGTTTTTCTTTATCTATATTTATCTACAAAAAAAAGAGATCATCAGATCACCAAGTATTGTAGGGATATACTTAACCCAGAGAATTTTATATCTGGTACACTGAAGTAAAGTGTTAAAAGCTTGAATGAATGAATGTGAAAATCAGCTGAAGTTACTGAGCTGACATGCTGTTTGTGCCAAGTCAACATAGTCCTTGCAGCGTGCCAAAAATTATTTTTCAGCTTCAGTGATTACCCTAATATTCAGGAAAGAACTAAAATATCATCAACATGGGAAGACCCTCATGCCCGAGGAATTTTGGGACAATGAGATTACAAGGAAACTGACTTGGAGAGCCAGTCTCCCAAATAAATTATTTTCACTAGTCCTGTGTCAAATGACCCTAATCCATGAATGCTATTTTATGATCTTTAAACAGATTACTGTTGTCATTATAGGGTTAAAGAAATACACGAAATATAAAATGAGAGTGGCTGCCTCAACCCATGTTGGAGAAGGTTCTTTGTCTGAAGAAAATGACATCTTTGTGAGAACTCCAGAAGATGGTAAGAATATCAGGTGCAATTTTAATAAAGAGAAGCAAGTAGTGTTGCATGCTTACTGCTGTCTATCTCATGCTCCCTTAGTGGCTGAAGCAATTAGCATGAAAAAATACATGTATTTAAAATTTTGTTTTCATCTCCCAGAACCAGAATCATCACCTCAAGATATTGAAGTTATTGATGTTACTGCAAGTGAAATAAATTTGAAGTGGTCACCACCTGAGAAACCCAATGGGATTATTGTTGTTTATGAAGTGCTGTATAAAAATATGGACACCTTGTTTATGAAGAACACCTCAACCACAAACATAATTTTAGGGGGCTTAAAACCTTACACCCTCTACAACATTTCTGTCAGGTCATATACCAGATTTGGTCATGGCAATCAGTTATCTTCTTTACTCTCTGTAAGGACTTCTGAGACTGGTAAGTTTTTTGTTTGCTGTTTAATAATACATAGTAATGAAGTAAACATGGCTGACAATTGTCATATTGTTTATATTTTAAGTAACCTAAAATCTCTTATTCTTTTTTGTATAACCCAGAAATTTATTTATTTATTTATTTTTTTCTGGGAAGGTGTGGGGAAAAGGCTTGCTGTGTCGATTGTTAAAGTCTGCTTTACATATATGGGAACTCCAAAATAAAATCAGTGAATTTTTCAAGTGAAAGACCTTGAGAAACCAAGGAATCCTTCAGAGTACCTGTAAAATAACTACATGTTTGCAGATTAGGTAAAGGCAGAGGCCACTCATAAGAATAGATTCCTGTCCTCCAATGAGGTATGTATATAGAAAGAGGTGCAGAGGGGCGCCTGGGTGGCTCAGTTGGTTAAGCGACTGCCTTTGGCTCAGATCATGATCCTGGAGTCCCAGGATCGAGTCCTGCATCGGGCTCCCTGCTCGGCAGGGAGTCTGCTTCTCCCTCTGACCCTCCCCCCTCTCCTCTCTCTCTCATTCTCTCTCTCAAATAAATAAAATCTTTAAAAAAAAAAAAAAAGAAAGAGGTGCAGAGTAGGAGCATACGAAGGGCATGCCTGGTTGAGTCTTATGGAGGAGATAGCATCTGACCTGGATCTTAAAGAATAGGGTAGAGTGGATGTTTTTGAAGTTGTTGGGTGGGTAGGGAGGGGAATATCCTGGAAGCAAGGAATTACACTCTTGTGTTTCAGTTTCAGTGCTACAAGATGATTATAACAAGTTTATTGTTATATTATGTTTATAATCATATATTGGAGCATCACTCTTAAGCCAACTCTGTAGTTTATGCTGAGAATTAATAAAAAATATAAAGTTTCTGTTTTACTCCTACTTTTAAAATTAAATATCTGTTGACTAGCTACTGGCTGAACCATATGGAATTACTATTCCTATGGGTCATAGTGGCCAAGTATCAGCAATTTCATATGGTTCAGCCACATGCTATATGTGAGGCCCTGTCTCTAACCTTAAGGATATAGGAATCTAGTAAAGCAGTTTATCTTTGAACAGGAGTATCTTCTTGAGACCGGTCACAGAAATTAATAAAATGAGATGACATAAAAGAGCCCATGGAGAATGGCAATTGTAATTGCTGGACTGAGAGAGTAATGAAAGGAATGTTTTATAGCATCAAGAGTTATCCCTTAAAGTGAAATCTAACTGATGTTAAACTGTATATTGGCATGTTCCACTGCTTTGATAGATATTGTTTTTAAAATCAGTATTTTTTAAAGAAAAATATCTCCTCTTTACCTGACCTAGCTTTATTTTACACTAGTTCAAGGAAAGAAACAAGCATATTTTAAACACCTGCAAAGTGCCGTGGGCTATGCCATTGGCTTTCATGAAAATTACCTCTTTAATTCTAAAATAAAGCATTAAGATATTACTATCTTCATTGCCTAATGAAAAACAGGTATGAGAGGTTCATCCTTCAATAAATATTTAACAAATATTTGCAATATGCCAAGCCCTACTGAGAATATAACACTGTAAATGAAAGTGAATTTCTGCCCTCCTAAAGTTAAAATTAATTGGTAGATGTTTAATTGCTTAAGGTCACCCAGCTGGTAAGTGATGAAGCTGGACCTGGGACCCAAATGCATCAGACTATAAAGCATATTTCCTTTCACAATATAATCTGTTTCAGAAGCCATCAATAAAGTTGGTAAATTATAGAATATATCCAGGATTTTTTCTGTTCATTGTTGCAGAGATATTTTGCTACTTGGGCTCTGCATAGCATGAAGAAGGAAAGAAGAACTCTCAAAGTTCCTGTTATATTAAACAATCATCATATTCATGAATGCTTATCAAATACTTACCAATACTTCACTACAAATACTTCACTACTGGTCACAGCATCAAGAACACCTTAGTGATTATCTATAGAAAAATCTTTTTTGTTCTTTGCTAATTATTTTTTGATACTAGGCTCTTCAGAAGCAAAACAGACTGAATAATAGGGCATTGTGTTCAATGTCCATACTTCTAATTTCGAACTCTGTCTTAAAGTAGGGTACTCTCAACATCTTTGCGTTCTTCATCTAGATGAAAACGGTGGACAATGAAATCTACATTATGACTTTTCCCATGATATGTGTGCTGCTATTGAGCCACCAGTTTTAGCTCTTTTTGCAAAAGAGGAAGCTAGAATGTTAAGTAGTCTCAAGGTGTCATTTGAAGCAAGAACAGTTATCTATCTATTCCCAAGGCTTCATATTCTTATTAAATGGAATGAATCCATCCTCTACTCTTACTATAAAAAACAAGAGCCCACTTTTCAACATTGGTTCATGAGAAATTGAGGGATTGGTTAGTAGTGTGTTAATGCTGCTAGCTACAAATAAGAATAAATTATTTGTGCACATGCTTTATTTTGATTGGGGAATCAGAGTTTACTTATGCTTGGGAGTAAAATACTCTTGTGTTCAAGCAAAAAAGATCAATACGAGGATGATCTCATGGGTGTGTGCGTGTGTGTGTGTATGAAAGAGAGACTGTGTTTATGTGTGTTTTAAGTATAGAATGTAGAGTTTGCAATCAAACAAGATTAATTCATGTTTTCTCATACTTAGGGTTCAGTAATCATATAAAGAACTTTAAGTTCTCATATAAATTACCTTTTGATGATCTCTATTTTTCTCTTTCCTCTTTAAGATCTACCTTTCTTTATGAGAAGCCTTTAACAAAATGCCTTGAATATGACTGATGTGGGGTAATAACCACTAGTGGATAGTAATCTAGATGTTGACCAAAATTTTGTGTTGGGCTCTATAAATTTATTTATATTAATGAATAGCATTTAAAATTTTTTCTACATATCATTATAACTTTGCATGCCAAACAACAATCTTTTGGAATACTCAAGGTAACTTGTCACTTCCTATTTTGGGACCATCATGAACAAACATTTCTTATTTTTATTTTTTAAATAGATTCAGCTTATTCCAACCAATTGTAATAATTTTTTTAAACTTTTTTTTTATTATGTTGTATTAATCACCATACATTACATCATTAGTTTTTGTTGTAGTGTTCCATGATTCATTGTTTGCATATAACACCCAGTGCTCTATGCAGTACGTGCCCTCTTTAATACCCATCACCAGGCCAACCCATCCTTCCACCCCCCTCCCCTCTAGAACCCTCAGTTTGTTTCTCAGAGTCCATAGTCTTTTTATTCATGAGCTATCTATTTTACACAATACTTCTCCAATTGGACACACTGTGTTGGTTCAGAAAACTCTAAGTCCATCATTGCTCTCCAATATCAGTAAGTCATCAAGGCTGTCTTATTTTCCCTGAATCCAACACTGGTTATCCCCTAAGGATAAATGAATAAAAATGCAAAGGATATCAGCCTGGGGTCAGGGGTGCATATTTATATTCTGACTACGGGTGGTAGGCAGACAACTCCAGAGGGACAACTTAGCAAGTTCCAATGGGAATTTTTCAAAATCAGAAGTCATACTGAGTTATGAAGTTCAAGCATAGTATTACTGACTCCTTTTTTTCTTGCAGTTAAAGAGCTATTCAATTCAATCTTGTTTTGCTTAGCTGTGAATTTCTCTCTTGTTTTTAAATATATTTTATGTCATGTTGAACATATTTATTCATGGCCTGAACATGTTTTTGTGGATTCATATGCATTGTGGGTACAGCAGTAAGACAAAATTCCTACCGTCCTGGAACTTAACATTTTAGAAGTTTCACAGAAAATAAACCAGTATAAAGTAATATATGTGACTTTGGTAGTGGTAAATTGTAATAAGAAAAAAAACCAGGGAAAGAAGAGAGAGTTACTTGACTAGTAAACAGACTATTGGAGGTGGTGGAATGAGAGAAGCCCTCTCTGAAGAAATTATATTTGCCCAGAGATATTAACAATGTATAAGAGCAAGTTAGATGAAGATAAGGAAGAAAAGCCCACCAAAAGGAGAAATAGCAATAGCCAGATTTCTCAAGTGGGAAGATACTTTATGTGGTTGAGGAAGAGCAGAGCATTCCTGTCATTAGCAGATGAGGAGAGACAGGCTGGCAAAGGTGGATTGTGCAGATTCTTGGTGTTATTCTAAGAGGTTTGGAGTTTAATTGTAATGAGTAGCTATTGAAGAATTATGACAAGAACATGATATTATTTGCAATTTTGGAAGATCTCTGATGACTATGTTGGATTTGGGAATGAAGAGAAAAACATGATTATTTACTAGGTATTTCATTCGAAAATCTGGGTGAGTGGTGGTACCATTTACTGAGATAGGGAAGTCTGGAGAAGAGGTCAGTTTGGAGGAAATTCAGTTCTGTTTTGAACATGTTTTAAATATCTGAGTACCTGTCATGAAGGCACTTGCATATATAAGTTTGAAACTCAGGGAGAGGATCCAGGGTTGAATACACAATTTAAAGTCAAGGGATGAGAAAAAGTCACCTCAGGGGGTGTGTAGATAGAAATGGAAAGAAGCAGACACCTGTGTTCTGGGGCAATATGACCTATGGACTTGGAGAAGTCAGAGAGGAGTTAGTCAAGGACTAAGCAGAAGTGGGCAGTGGTGAGGTAAGAGGAAAATCAGAAGATTGTGTCTTGCAATGCAAGTGAATGAAGATTTTCAAGTGGAAGTAATTCATTTCCTATGTCAAATACTGCTGTCAGTGAAGTAAGGATGATGAGGGCATACAACTGATGAGAGGTTTGGCATTATGGAGATCACTGGTGACTTCATGACAGCAGGTTTCATGGAAAAAAGTGGAGGAAAATGCCTAACTGAAGTGAGACTAAGACAGAATGACAGATTTAAAAAGTGGAGAAAATGAATAAAGGTGGAAATTTTGAGCAATTTTGATATGGCATGGAGGCCAGAATGGAGCAATACTTGAAAGGGCAAAGAGAGTCAAGTGTCTTTTTTTTTTTTCTTTTGCTGTGATATAATGTGTGTGTGTGTGTGTTCATATGTATACAATATAGAAATAATTCAACCAAAAGAGAAAAACCAATAACACAACAGAGAGGGAATAACTTCAATTCTAAAACCTCTGACTAGATAGATAGAATGGAATCTAGCACAGAAATGGAGGGCTAGGAAATTTCCATTGACTGTTGAATGGAGAAGGAAGATGTGGTATATTTATACAACAGAATACTACTCAGCCATCCAAAAGAATGAAATCTTGCCATTTGTAATGACATTGATCTAGCTAGAGAGTATTATGCTAAGCGAAATAAGTCAGTCAGAGAAAGACAAATACCATATGATTTCACTCATATGCAGAATTTAAGAAACAAAACAGATGAGCACAGGGAACAAAAAAGAGAGGAAAACCAGGAAACAGACTCTAAACTATAGAGAACAAACTGATGGTTACTGGAGAAGAGGTGGTGGAAGGATAGGTTAAATAGGTGATGGGGACTAAGGAGGGCACTTGTGATGAGCACTAGGTGTTGTATGTAAGTGATGAATAGCTAAATTCTACACCTGCAACTAATATTACACTGTATGTTAATGAACTGGAATTTAAATAAAAACTTGGAAGAAAAAAAAAAAGTGCAGGGCCATGCCTTGGAAGGGAGTAAGGAGAGAAAGCAGTTAAAGGAAAATCGGTAGAAGGAAGATAATGCAGTTCTCTACTGAGTGTTATTATCGAAATGAAGTGGGAAGCAAGATTTTCAGCTTTGAATAAGAAGTGGGGAGGGATTTTGGATGTTTGTGGACAGAGAAGATGGTGAAAACATACAGAGCAGAGCTGTAGACGGAACTGACTAAAGTAAAATTTAGGCTGTTGGGAAGTGGAAAAAATTCATTTGAAATTTGAGGTTTAAATTTAAATGAGGCTAGTTAGCATGGAGTTTTGCTTTCTTCTGATGTTTTCAGCTGTTCTGTTGCAGATATGGAACTAGCACTGAGCTCAGTTTAATTCGGATTGGAATTTTGCTGGAAAGCAAGATGGAAACAGAAGGAGTTGATGGAAATTGGTAGGGACTGGTTCTGGTGGTAGGCGATGGGCTCTGGCCTGAGTGAGTAGGGAGATGAGGATGTAAGGGAGGGGATAAAATGAAGTTATGATGAGGGTCAAGGAATTGTTGGATTGTCAGTACAAAGGTCAGTAAGCTAGAAAGAGGAGGTGTTGCCAAAGAAAGGAATATGGGCAATTATTGGTAATGACAAGGTATAAACTAGCGGTTAAAGTGAGGTGGAATTATGGAGATCAAGGAATACAGAGTCCAGGGAACTGGGCAGATCATTTGCATTGACGTTGACATCTCTTAAGAGTGGTAGAGAGGAAGTCAGTCATCCAGGTGATAAAATTTTTTCCTTTTTTTAAGTTTTTATTTAAATTCCAGTTACTTAACATACAGTGCAATATTAGTTTCAGGTGTACAATATGGTGATTCAACACTTCCTTGCATCATCCAGGGCTCATCACAGGTGCACTCCTTAATCCCCATCACCTATTTCACCCTTCTCCCCACCCCACTCCCCTTTTAGGTGATACAATATTTTAGATGTTTGAAGAAGTATGACTCTTAGGGAGGGGTAGCACTAGAGTTCTTCAGGTAGAAGGAAGGAGAAACAATCTGGATATGGCAAAGAGGAGCTGTAAATGCAGCTACTGAACTCCCAGGTCCTATGGTTCTAGGGATTGTAGGAGAAAAACAAATGACTACCTGTTCCCTGAGAGCACTAAAATGTAATGTTCTCAGGAGGTCCAAGATTTCACTTAGATCCAGAAGGTGAAGAAAGCATTCAGAGCAGTTGAGGATTTTTCTCCATGTAATGGGTTGCCTTGGGAAGATGCTAGAGAAGATTTTGAGTGTATGCAAAGGGATTATATTGTGTAGAATTATACTGATATATATAACTACATCAAACTATGTGTTAAATTACAATTCTTCTGAAAGTTTTAGAAATATCAACATCTGTATGTCAGTTTTTCCTATTAAGCGTGCCTTATATTCCATAGCAGTTAACAATTGGGAGCAGGTGATATTGCATCTGCACTTTCAAGGCTTTTGAACTGTATTTTTCTACTTCATTAAATTTATTAGTAGCAACTTTATATCCATTGTATTTAGAGGACCAATAAAAAAAGGTTCAATTCTTTCTTTTGAAAGGAAAGATTCTTGTAATAGGACTTTATAATGGCAATAATGTTTACATAGTTTATATCGTTTAACCCCTCCAGTTAGTTGTTATTGTTATTGTTCCATGCAGGTGATTTTTAAACCATTATCTTTGCAACTGTGGTTCTTTCATCTCCCGTAAATATTTTTCTGCCTAAAATGCATTGTTTATAACATCACTCATTGAGGATTTTCTGGTTGTGATTGTCTGAATATGTTTTTATTTTGCTTTTGTTAATTTTTCTGGCTATAGAATTCCAGTTGTTTTTCAGTTGAGGTCAATTTGTCAGTCTAATTGTCATTCCTATGTAGATGATCTGTTTTTTTGGTGCTGTTAAGATCTTCTCTTTCACAATGGTGTGTCTAAATATGATTGTTTTAAAATATTTTCCTGCTTGGAACTTATTGAGATTCCTTGACCTAAAGTTTAATATCTTCCAACAATTTTGAAGTCTCAGCCATTATCCTTTTAAAAATATTTCTTCATCCTCATCCTGTCTGTTATCTCAGACTCCTTTGATATATACTCCATGTCTCTTAACTGCCATTTTATATTTTCCCTGTTTTCTTTCTCTGAACTACATTCTTGATAATTTTTTAATATTGTCATCCTTTTCACTAAATTTCTCTCTCTCTCTATCAAATGTGCTTTTTTATACATCAAAAGAATTTTAATTTCAGTTATCTTGTTTTTCTATTCCAGAAGGCCTAACTGGTTCTCTTTCAAATCTGCTTGGCTATATATCATTTATTATTATCTAAAGAATTCTTTGCTCATATTTTCAAATCTGTTAGATCTGTTGAAATGCATTAAACATTTATTTTTATGCTTTGGTAAATTCAATTATCCGAAGTCTTTTGAAGTCTGACTGCTGTGTGTTTGTGTGTGGGGGAGTAAGGGAGAGAGACAGATTTTTTTTTTCCTTTTTCTTTGCTAACTTTATTGGTGTCTGATTTGCTTGTTTAGTGATTTTATCAGTCAGCACATTTTCCTTGAAATTTATCCGTGGTACATTTATGCGGCCTGAGTTGAAGCTGAGTTCCTTCTGAGAGGATTTATGTTTGCTTCTGCTAGTTGCTTTTGAATAACAGCCACTCTATTACAGATTCATTTTAATTTAAATTCTGAAGTGAAGGTTTTTCAGGTAACATGGATTTGAGCCACATAGGGCTCTTAGGGATAGGTGTGCAGTTCCAAAACTGCATAATTTTTCTTTCTCTTTCACTTCTTCATCCAGAATGGAGTGAGAAAAAAAAAAATTCTTCTCTGTCCTCTTTTGTATGGTGGGTTTACTTCTTACTCCCTCTTCCCTGAGGGTGAACACATCACATTGCACAAGATCAGGAGTTACCACTCACACTGAATTCTGTGGCATTCTGCAGAAGAATTGAAGGTACTTCCCTGAGTTGTCCAGTAAAATGGTTGAAATTGCGTGCTTTTGGTTTTCCATCTTCTTAAATGGGGATATCCCTTACTCTTCCTCTGGCCCAAGGCTTTCTCTTCTTTATCTGGAATTCCATATAGCTGTTAATGCAAAAACTCAACATCACCAGGATTGGCCAGTCCCCTCTAAGACAGAGCTGGTTTTAGTACCAGCTTCTGTTTCAGGATACCCATTTTTACTTTGTTTTTTTGTTTAATTTAATTTTTTTTGCTTTTGCTTTTTTGGCTACCACAGATTTCTAACTACCTTGTCCAACTCTGCAATTCCTCTAAAGAAAACTTTGTTTCAATTTTATGAAGGGTTTTAACTGTTTTAGTTAAGATAGTCATTCAGTTTAGGGTATCCGTTTCAATATTTATCAGAATCAGAATTCCACATGGAGTACTAGTATTTGAATATACATAGAAAACCATTTTATGACCATTGGATTCAATACAATAAGAACATTAGTAGATACATAAAACCTGTATTTTATTTAATGTTATCTTGTATCCTTGGAAGACGGGTTTGCTACCAGGTCCTAATGTGCAACATTGTATCTTTGTATCTAGGAGAGGTTCCTTGCCTTGTCCTACATCTTGTTTTGTACCCAAACTAATTATTAATCTTTTATATATTATCATTATTAATGAAAGGCAGAATTGATTTTTAGGTGTTTTTCGAACTTCTTTCTTGCATCTGTGTGTTCTGCAACGATAGATAGTTTAATGCCATCTCAAGTATTTTAATGAACATATCATCCTATAAGCATTATTCTGTAGAATCATAGTATGAATTTTCTTTTGAGATGCAATTTTTTCTTACATAGTTGTAAGTGTATAAGTTCTGTGTCTCTTATTCCATTTAGGATGTTCTTATATACATATCCTAGTGCACTTGGGTGAAGACTTCAGCAAAATGGTTTTTTTTTTTTTTTGAGAATATATTTTTAGGATAGAATTATTTTATGCATTTATATTTTTGTTTTTTTCCCAGTGCCTGATAGTGCACCAGAAAATATTACTTACAAAAATATATCTTCTGGAGAGATTGAGCTGTCATTCCTTCCCCCGAGTAGTCCTAATGGAATCATACAAAAATACACAATTTATTTCAGGAGAAGTAATGGAAATGAGGAAAGAACTATAAATACAACCTCTTTGACCCAGAACATTAAAGGTAAAAAATAATATATAATGTTAGGTATTAACATTAATATTGACAGTGGGCACAAAATATTACCTTGCTTTTATATTATAAATGGTAAGTATGATTAGTTTTATACAGGGTAGGACAATTCTGGCTTTTTAGTTTAATAAACTAGGAATTTATTACAGTCACATGAAAGAATACTCTAAGTCAATACTTTGTCATATTTTGTCTTTGTAATAGGACTTACTATTTGAAAGCACTTCAGGGCGCCTGGGTGGCTCAGATGGTTGAGCGTCTGCCTTCGGCTCAGGTCACGATCCCAGCGTCCTGGGATCGAGTCCCGCATCGGGCTCCCTGCTCCTTGGGAGCCTGCTTCTCCCTCTGCCTCTCTCTCTCTCTCTGTCTCTCATGAATAAATAAATAAAATCTTTAAAAAAAAAAAGAAAGCACTTCATTTTCATTTAGTTTTTACTTTTGGAATATCAAGTTGTTTCATAGTCTGCCTCTTGCATATTACTAAAGGATATTTTGTAAGTCTTATCTATTTGATTTCTTTTTAGGACTGAAGAAATATACCCAATACAAGATTGAGGTGTCTGCTAGTACACTCAGGGGTGAAGGAGTGCGGAGCGAACCCATAAGTGTACTGACTGAAGAAGATGGTAAATACAATAGTGGATACAGATTTATTTTGAATCCATCACATTTCAAAAAAAGCATGTACATAAAATGAAGATATAATGTAAAAATTCTACTAGACTTGGGTATCGGTTCTATGCCATGCCAGCATTATACAGAGATTTCATTGTCATGGAGTAAAAGAAGCTAGCAAAGTCAGATTCATGTTCAATAAAATCAGGTATAAAATGCTCCTTTTTAAAAAAAGATTTTACTTATTTATTTGACAGAGAGAGGGTACAAGTAGGCAGAGAGGCAGGCAGGGGGAGAGGGAGAAGCAAGCTGTCCTCTGAGCAGGGAGCCTGATGTGGGGCTTGATCCCAGAATCCTGGGATCATGACCTGAACCGAAGGCAGCCGCTTAACGACTGAGCCACCCAGGCGCCCCTAAAATGCTCTTTTTAAAAAAATTATGTTATGTTAATCACCATACATTACATCATTAGTTTTTGATGTAGTGTTCCATGATTCATTGTTTGTGCATAACACCCAGTGCTCCATGCAGAACATGCCCTCTTCAATACCCATCACCAGGCTAACCCATCCTCCCACCCCCATCCCCTCTAGAACCCTTAGTTTGTTTTTCAGAGTCCATCATCTCTCATGGTTCATCTCCCCCTCCGATTTCCCCCCCTTCATTCTTCCCCTCCTGCTATCTTCTTCTTCTTTTTTTTTTTTTTTAACATATACTGTAT
>NC_138373.1:125411332-125422318 GCF_054177405.1 Leptonychotes weddellii
AAAAAAAAAAAAAGTCTCCAGAGCCTGGACACATGGCTGGCACCTGAGGAATGTTTGCTACACGAAAGTATTAGAGAGAAATGCAGCCAGCGCCACAAGAGCAAACACATAACGCTCTTACACATTCATATGCCAGGCATTCATGCACAATTTTATTAAAAGGTTTTTGTAGCATTTTGTTCATATTCTTGTTTTAGGATTTTTGATGCTGTTTTATGAGATCCTGGAGGACAGAGATTATATCTTCTTATCTTTGTGTTCTTAGTTCTAAATATAGCAGTCAGTTCGTGGTAGATGTTTAATAAATGTTTGTGGAATGTAATGGAATTGATAAGTAAGCTATGAAAATCAAATTATTCTCAGTATGACCACAGAAATATAGATATAGATATATAAAGACATGGATATTGATTTGATTAACTGTAATTCTTTTTTTATTTTATGAGCTATAGCAATTTTCCACTTTTTTCCTAACTCCTAAGGCTTTTACAAAAGTCTTCTTCCAGTATTCACCTCCTTTTTCAACATTAACTCCCACATGCACTAGTTCCTCCAAAACTTGACTAAATGATCTTTCATTCTGAACCTCAGCCAGCCCAAGAACACAGACCAGCTCCAATGACAGGACATAGCATTTCAACAGCTTCAGCCTACCCATTATGTATGATTTTTTTTTTTTTTATTTGAGACAGAGAGCACATGAGAGGGGGGAGGGTCAGAGGGAGAAGCAGACCCCCCGCTGAGCAGGGAGCCCGATGCGGGACTCGATCCCGGGACTCCAGGATCACGACCCGAGCCGAAGGCAGTCGCTTAACCAACTGAGCCACCCAGGTGCCCCCCCATTATGTATGATTTTACAATAGGTGCTCTTCCATGCCAGGAGCTGGTTCTGACCCTGCAGCCATCCCTTCCTGTTTGCTGATGCCCCTATAGATATCTGCATGTAGCTATGTCACCTTCCCTATCTCCCCAGTACTGCACTTCTCCTTTAGATGAACTCTCTGTCCCTCTGCATGTAGACAAACCTGCACATAATAATCACTACCCATCAGGCTGAGTCTCTCCTACTCTTCACCTATTTTTCTTAAAGACTTTCCAGGCATCCCATTTTCCAGGAGAACTGTAGATGAACTACAACCCTAAAGATGGAGTGTTAGTCTCTTCCTCTGGGCTCCCAGAGCCCCCTGCACTTACCTCTTTCACAGCACTTAGCACACTACTGTCTAATGGCTAATTTTTATGTCTGTCTCCCTTCTTGAGTAAGCTCCTTGAGAGTGTTTTATTTCTATATACCCAGTTCCTATCATACTGCCTGCTACATGGTCAGTTCTTAAGAAATGGAGTTTGAGGGCGCCTGGGTGGCTCAGTTGGTTGGGCGACTGCCTTCGGCTCAGGTCATGATCCTGGAGTCCCGGGATCGAGTCCCGCATCGGGCTCCCTGCTCGGCGGGGAGTCTGCTTCTCCCTCTGACCCTCCTCCCTCTCATGCTGTCTCTCATTCTCTCTGTCTCAAATAAATAAATAAAATCTTAAAAAAAAAAAAAAGAAATGGAGTTTGAACTAAGAAAGAAATCATGAATGAAGGTACTGTAGGCAGAACAATGCCCTCCCCCAAAGATGTCCACATCTTAAATCCCAGGACCTGTGGTATGGAACTTTACATCGTAAAAAGACTTTTCTGATGTCATTAGGGCTTCAAGATAAGGAGATGATCCTGGATTATCCATATGTACCCATCACAATCACAATGAACACCCATCTAATAGGGAGCTAGGAGGGTCGGAGTCAGAGGAGGAAACGAGGCAACAGAGTTAGAGGTTGGAGTGATGGCACTGCTGACTTTGAAAAGGGAAGATTGATGGAGCCAAGGATTTCAGGCAGCTGCTAAAAACTGGAAAAGGCAAGGAAGCAGATTCTCCTATAGATCCTCCAGAAAGAACGCAATTATTCTGACACATTGATATTAGCCCAGTGAAACCCATTTTGGAAGTCCGATCCCCAGAATTACCAGATAATAAAATTTTTTGATGTTGTTTTAGGCCACAAAATTGGTGGTAATTTCTTCTAGCAGCAGAAAGAAACTAGGAAATGAATGTAGAGGGAGAGAACTATCTTACAAATCTCCTCTTTATAAAAATCTTCTTGTACTGCTTGCTATTAGTCAATGGTGTTAGGTCCTGCCAAGAATAGGAACCATGATTTTTATCTGTGGTAAAGCTCTCCCCATCATCTCCCTGGCTTCCTCCTCAACTTTGTGCCAAATGTGATATGGTTGAATAGAAGCAACATGGGCTGCAGGAGCAGAGAAACATGAATTCAGTCCTAGTTCCATTACTTCTCAGCAGCATGCATTAGGACAAGTAACTCCACGCCTCTCATTCTATTTCTTCATCTCATTTTCAGCATTGTTATAAGAGTTAGACAGCAAACAAAGAAATCATAACAAAAAAGTAAGGTTATTGGTGGCAAGCAAGGCAGCCTTCTGAGGAGGTGGATGAAGTGCTCACACTAGAGTGTTTCTGCTCTGGACCTCCATGGGATTGTGTGATGGCAAGAGGTATGGATAGCTAAGTTCCTTCTTCACCTTACAGAAGGAGGAGACTTGATGCTATCTGGCCCAATTGTGGAAGGAACAAAGTAACAGAGAAGTTTGGATGGGACAGGAAAGGTCAGGGAATGGCAGAAGGCAGCACAGTCAGTAGTGTGAACTTCCCTAGAACTTCCAAATCTTCAGAAAAAAGTTCTAGTATATTTTTTTATGGAAACACATAAAGGCTAATTCCTGGAACCACTCTGACTTAGGGCAAAACAGAGAAAAGTCTCAGGGGGAGGGTGTCCATGAGAGAGTAAACCCCGGGGAATTAGCAAAAAATCAAGGGAGGATTTGGGACATCCAAGGACCATGAGGATGAGAACCGAGCCAAACCTACCCAGCTCTCCCACAACACAGAATAGGAGTGACTGGCAAGTTACAGACATCCAAACAACAAGGATTTCAGTGCTGGGGCTGTTCTGTACAATTTCTCCTCCCATTTGCACCAATTGTCTTCCCAGTTTGTTTACATAGAGACACAGGAAAACAGCTGATCTGAACTAACAGGAAAACTGTGGGGTTGGCAGGTGGTAGTAACAATCAAGAGATCCATTCCCCCTCCAGGCCCAGGATTTATCCCCCTTTTCTCAATCTCCTCTCTGCCCTCTGGGCCACTGCTGTCTGCTGGGGAAGACTTAGCGCAAAAGGGCAGGTGGCTTCACAGGCCTCTCATTTAGGTAATAAGTTAAAACCTTTACCTAAAGCCAAGCCCAAGGATGCTTCCACACCTTGGAAGCTGACAGGCAGCAACGTGTGTGTGTGTGCATGTGTGTGTGTGTGTGTGTGTGTTGAGAGGGACGCCGGAACATCTTCATAATAATCAACACATTCATAGCTCTTTCCTCCCTCTGCCCCCCTGCCCTTCTTTTTGTAAATCATAACAGTTTCTTGGATCACTTGATTCCTTTATGGGGTGATAAAAAGAAATCAAGCCTAACTTGAGGCAATAAACTACCTCTTTAAGCAATCAACTTTATGCACAATTTTCAAGGAATTCTTCATTACCCCTTCTGAACTGCTGTAGGAAAAGATTGGAAGGAGATAAGCAAAGACCAGCAATGTAGGGTGAGGCCCCTGGGCACCCTCCTAAGCTCAGCGTTAATGAATTGCATTCTGGGGACAAAGACAACTTTGACAACATAAGGCAGGAAATGTGGTCATTAACAACCCAGAGCTGGGTGTGCAAACACAGTCTCTATGTTTATATACCTTTACCCAGCTTGTGGACACTGTTTAAATGGGAAGGGAAGAAAGTGCAAGAAGGAAATCCTCTTCCTTTTGGCAAGACCAAACTTCACATGCTCAACCTACATCTTTCGTCTCAAGGAGCAAGTGTCAACTCCTCTGTGTTGGGCATCACAGAGAGAGCTCACAAGCCAGCATTGCCACCATTGATGGCAATCATTCAGCAGCCATTTATGGAACACTGATTATCAGACAGTCACTACACTGGGTGCCAGGGTTATAACAGATGAACAAGAAGTCAATGTCCTTCCCTTCCCCCATAGAGCTCCTGGTCACTGTTGTGGTTCAATTTGTCACACTCATCATCACTACCACCTCTCTTCTCCTCTCTTGATGAGGCAATGCTGAAAATCTAATTGTGCTTACAAAGCATGTGGGGATAAACAAAAATGAACATAAAAATAAAAATAAAATATTAAAAAAATAAAAGAGTGGAAAATAATCACCTGGTGATTTCATTAAAATGCAGATTTCTAGGTACATTTGCCATACTATGAATTAGAAAATCTTGAAACAGGTCCCGGGACTCAACATTTTCAAAACAATCTAGAAGATTCTGATGCAGGCATTTCATGGCTCACATTTTGCAAATACAGTCTTATGTTAAACTACCTTATACATTTTTGTCACATTCATTGTGTTTTGAATGTCACAGCAGCTCAAGAAAGTAAATAGGATAGGAATTATTATTATCTCCAATTTACAGATGAGGAAAAGAAATGCATAAGAATGTCTATTCAACCTAATTTAATATAACTGGCATCTAATTTGTTCAAGCTCTGAGCTAGAAATTGTAGAGGATGAGACACTCAGTGAGTTTGCATTAGAAGGACGCAAAAGACAAGCACACAAATATGCCAGGTGCTTTCCATGCTGTTCTATCTGGAATTTACTTTAACACTTATCAGTATATACATGCACATGAATGTATTATGTTAACTTTATTCTGTACCCTGAGGGTGATAAGTTCATTCATTCACTAATTGGTTCATTCATTTTACCCAGTATTTATTGGGCAGTTATTATGTGGCTGGCATTGTTCTCGATACTGGGGATACAGTAGTAAATAAAATACACAAAAACATCTGCCTCTGAAACAGAGACTAGGAAACCACACCATGAGGTGATTCTTTCATATTTGAAGGGACCTACCCAGCCCAACAGGCTGTAGGGCTATTTGGGGCCTATTTGATGATGAGTATTTATACAAGTGGCGGAGACTGGCTTTTGTCAAAATATTCCTTCCAGAAGTAAGATTGTTGGGGAGCAGATGCAGGACCCCCGCAACTCTAATTGTCATAAACCGTTGTTTACCAAAATAACCTGACATGCCAATTTGTACCTTTTTCCAGTAATACTGTGGTATACATATTATCTTCATTTTACAGATGAGGCATTTGAAGCTTAACAGGGTCAAATAATTTCCTGTCACTTCCCAGTGACCCTGGGCTTCAGTTGGGCATTCTCTTTCACACCAGCAATGTTCATTTCATCTTTGTGCCTCCTCTCCAGCCTTCTGGAGAGCTGGTTTAAGGTTCTCTTACTAAAGAATTTTCCAGGACCAATTTTAATCGTTGATGACCATACTCACTTCTTAGTTTGTATTGAATCTTGTGTCTCCCAAATAACAAACTGAAACTTTTCTTGAGATTAAGGAGTGTTTTTCCTACAATTTTCTAATACCCCACTGCATCTAATATGATACAATGCATGTGGAAGAGGTAGTCTTTGTTGCTTTGGTAGGTAAATTTTAACTGTACCACTTAGAACACAGTGCCTGGCACATAATAGATGCTCAGTGAGTATTTGCTTTGGTAGATGGAATTTTCACAAGATTCTGGATAATACAATGGATGTCGCTTTCAATTTAGATAATCAAAAATAGAAAATCAATGAGAATTTTATTTTTAAGATTCTTTGATTATAAACAGCTACTAACTTACCTATTCTTTTAAATATAAGGCTTAGAATTCTTGGAACGAGAGGTTCATTTTCAATGTATAATGTATGTATCCGAAAATCTGAGTCAGCAATGAGGTTATCTCAAGGCCCAATGGAGAAATATTTGTAGAGGGAGGTTCTGGATAGAGTAGGCAGGACTAACATGGAATGCAGAATGTGGGAAAGGGAAGTATGTGTGGGGCCAAGTCTTTATATGATAGTTTTCCCCTTTTATATTATCACAAGTTAGAGGCAATCCTCTTCCTTTAGTCTTTGTATGATTTTGTCTACTTCTTATGGCTCCTCCAAAGAGAATAGCATAAAGCTAGCTTCATGTTAAGTAGGAATAGAGGCAAGAAAAAAGACAGGGTAAATAACCTTTATTACATGTCCCCCATGAACTAGACATTTTCATATATTCCATATCATTTAATTCTGTGGTGAATGAATCATATATTAAGCTAAAAGGGGTTATTTAAGCAACCCTCTACTTACTTTGGAAACACAAAACACATTTCACATCTTGTCACTTCTCAACAATTAATGCACTCAGTTAAGGCATTTATTTGATGGCACTGAGACAGATTTGGCAAGTATTGATTAATTACATGTAAACATGATAGAATCATGCATTTAATATATGCATCTGTGTCTGAATAGATATTCCGACCTTGTTTTTCAAGTCCAATACTAAGATAAACAGTTCAACAGGGGATTTTATTAATTTATGATTTTCTTTAAATTAATGTCTTATAGTGCAAAACAAGTTTGTCACATTTAGGCATATGTATTTGAAAAGAATAAAATTATCTGAGATTTGGACTGTTGCTGATATGGGAAATATGTTCATTCTGTGAACAAGTATGTACAGTATAATCAGGGAAAATAACTGTCCGAACTTTATGTAGATTCATGGATCAAAAACATTATACCAGTAAAAACTTAAGAAAGAAGTGTGTGTGTGATGCACACCCATGTATGTACACACACATAGATACATGGGTGTTGAACTCCTAGAAACAGTGATTTCACGATGAAAGCATTTCTGACTACATATGTTTATGTCTTTGACCCTCAGGTTTTTCTTCTCTAAACATAAGGATAATGATAATAGTTCCTATCTCAAGGAGATGTCAGAATTAAATGATATGGCATATATGAAAATGTCTAGTTCATGAGGGACATGTAATAAAGGTTATTTACCCTGTCTTTTTTCTTGCCTCTATTCCTACTTATCATGAAGCTAGCTTTATGCTATTCTCTTTGGAGGAGCCATAAGAACTAGACAAAATCATACCTGCTCTCAAGGACAATTTTGTTGGGGAACCAAATTATTAATAAATAGATTAGAAAACTTCAGAAGAGTGGGTCTAGCCAAGCATTCACTTACATGTTTCATGCTCTTGTATATAAAGTAGAGGGTGAGAATTTTGAAAAGGGCTGGTTGAGATTTCCCCAAGGTTTATGCCCCTAGACTGTGACCAGCAAGAATTAGAGACAAGATCTTGAATGAGCCAGAAAATTCAGAATCCAGGTCATTGCCACACTGGAGAGGTGCCCTGAATGCAGGAAGTCCCTGAAGAACAATGATGGGCAGCAGGGAGACAGAGGAAGGACTAGGCACGTGCAGGAGCCAGGCTATAACAGTCAGAGGAGAGGAACCAGAAAAGTGTACTGACAGGAAAGGAATCTTCCATCTGAGCCCAAGCTCTAGGACCCACTCAAGTCCTGAAGCTCACAGATGCTACCATACACCTACCTGCTCACAACACCCAGGTGCCAAGCACAGGATAGGTAAGGAGCACCATGCATGCCTCAATGACACGAACAGCAATGTCCTGATCTAGAGGAGCAAGCACTGAACCAGAAGCCAAGGGGCCCAGTATCCAGACCCCCTTCTACTTAACAGCTCTGTAATATTGGGCAAATAAATTCCTTCAGTGCCCTCACTTGTAAAGGGTCGATGTTTTCTCTCTCTTTCTCATGGTCATGTGAGACCCAAAGGAAATAAATATGAAGTAGCATATGTTAGTGGTCAAGGGCACAGACTGCCTGGGTTCAAATCCCAGATCCACCACTTGCAGCAGAATATAATCTTAGCAAGTATAGCTATTTTCAGAGTCCTCATCTGGAAAATGGGATAATAAGAAGACTTTCTTTCTTTGTTTTTTTTTAAGATTTTATTTATTTATTTGACAGAGCAAGAGAGCACAAACAGGGAGAACAGTAGAGAGAGAGGGAGAAGCAGGCTCCCCGCCAAGCAGGGAGCCTGATGCGGGACTCGATCCCAGGACCCTGAGATCATGACCTGAGCCGAAGGCAGACACTTAATCATCTGAGCCACCCAGGCGCCCCAAGAAGCCTTTCTGATAGAGTTGCTCTGAGGATTAAATATTACCAGTAATACATGTGAAGTGTTTACAATAAAGCCAGACATGTGGTAAACACTCAGTAAATGTAAAGTGATAATGAGAACTTGGTTTGTGAATAGGTGATGTGGAAGCACAGAGAACTTGGCTTTAGCGTTAGACAGACTTAAGCTCTGATTCAAACTCCACCATCATGAGCTGGATGATTTGGAGGAAATCACTTAACTCTTCATAAATATTGGTTTTTAAAAGTTGCACACCAGGCATGATAATTCACTGTTCAAAATATTCTTATGAAGATTTTGAAATAGCCTATGTCAAACAAATGGAATATAGTATGTTTTCAATGAATGGTAATTACATATAGGATGATAGACATATCTAGAAAGTATTGCTATTAGAACTGATATTACCATCAAGTTCTTTCCTAATCAAGAGGTGACTTCCCAGATGCTCAGACAGAAACATTCTTGAGTTGTGAGCAAGGCAGACCAGTGCCCCTAGGAAAACTGAGAAACTTATTTCAAGCAAACATAAATGCTTCTTCCTATAGAAAACCTGATCAGAACAGATGGATTCACACAATTCCCCCACTCCCAGGTTTGCATTTGTAGTGCCACTTTGCCCAGCCCTCTCTCCTCTGTGGTCCCATGTGTTGGTGACACCAATGGGGAGAACATGAAATGTCCTGGGAGGAGTGCCACAGGTAGCCTGAGGACATGAGCTCTGTGCTCTGTGGGCCTCAGACCTCAACAACGCTGCCACTGTCCTTCCCAGAAAAGCTGGAAAGTGGACAAGGGCCAGCTGGACACAGCTGCCACAAAGCAGACCAAAGGGTTGCAAATGGGCCAGGAGGAAGCCTGGAAGATGGGTTGTTGAGAATGTGACTGCCGGTGTGCTCTCACAGTGCCCTACAAAGTGCTGGACTCATTCCAGCTCCAAGTTTGCCAAATATCCCAAAGAGCAAGCAACCCACTTCTAACTCCCAGTAAGAAGTCCTGGCTCGGGGCGCCTGGGTGGCTCAGTCATTAAGCGTCTGCCTTCGGCTCAGGTCATGATCCCAGGGTCCTGGGATCGAGCCCCACAATAGGCTCCCTGCTCAGCGGGAGGCCTGCTTCTCCCTCTCCCACTCCCCCTGTTGTGTTCCTGCTCTCGTGCTCTCTCTCTCTCTGTGTCAAATAAATAAATAAAATCTTTAAAAAAAAAAAAAAAAAGAAGTCCTGGCTCAGCGGGTCCACACAGAAGAAAAAGGGCTCAGCAATAATTAATTTCCCCCTGTGTGTCAAGTACTTTATACCTTGACCCCATTTGGTTCCCCACAACACCTATGCCAAGTTCCAATCATTACTCATTATACACAGCCTAGTGCATTATAAACCCTCAACAAATGTTAACTATTATTATTGTTGTCATCTTTATCCTTATTACAAATGAAGAGAATGAGGCTCATGGCAGTGAAGTCACTTGCCCATGGTCATACAGTCATTAGTGACAAAGCCAGGACTCAAACCCAATTGTCTACCTCCAAAGCATATGCACTTGGCATCAGGGCCTGCAGCCAGTATTGCTTATTAGCCACCTTCCCTGCACCTGGGCCATACTAGATACAATAGCAGAGAGACAGGAAATATCCACCTCCCAAAAACTCTCCTGCAGTGTTTTTCAAACTATGAACCTTGGCTTCAGTGGTTCATGAAACCACTTTGAGGTCATCACAAAAGCATTTTTAATGATATTAAAATTTAAATAAAGAATACATCTTACATAATTCAACTAAGTATTTAATGATACTGTTGTAATCATGTATAAAAACATATGTGTGCATATGGGATCATGATGTACAAAATATATCTTATAAAGATCATCGTCACAAGTGTTTGAAAGCCATCAATCTAGTAGGCATGCAAGAAGCAGACACAAGGGTTATGTGGTACAATTTCCTCCTTGCTAACTCTTCTCATTAATCTCTTGGGGACTGTGTGGTACCCTTTGCAGTACTCCAAAGCAAGGGAGGGATCACAATGGCCCACACCAAGGTAAGGGGATCATAGGCTAGGACTTCATAGGTGGGACTTCTGAACATCTCAATTATACTGAATACAATAACATGATATGAAGTGAATTCTGAATCAAGATGGGTAAATCTAATTATTTTCATTCAACATTCAACTAACATGATTTGAACCCCTTTGGATACCAGTCACTAACACAGTGAAATGGGGGGGAGGGTTCCAAAAACAGATACACTATTTCCCTGGCCTTGTGGAGCTCAGAGTTCCTTCCACAATCATGAACTGAACACCTTCAATGTACTAGGACCTGAGCCAGGAGCTAGAAAGATCAGAGCCAGGCCAAGCTATGTTGGAGCCTAAGGCAAAATGAATTTTACTATAAGGTTTTAAAAGCTAATTTTTTCTAGACATAAGGTGGTTGAAAAATCAAAACACAGGAGTATTAAAACTCACAAAATTATTTTAAGTATTTTGTTTATACCCCAACTGAATTTATTATAGTCTTTCTTCCCTCATTTTATTGGAAACAAACTCATCAATAACATTTCAAAATCAATTTCTTTCTTATCTCATTTTCAACTGGGGAGATTTCCATGTTTGACAATTTCCCTTGACCAAGCAATGATCTTATTTATTTATTTATTTTTAATTTTTATTTTTATTATGTTATGTTAATCACCATACATCAGTAGTTTTTGATGTAGTGTTCCATGAATCATTGTTTGCATATAACACCCAGTGCTCCATGCAGAACGTGCCCTCTTTAATACCCATCACCAGGCTAACCCATCCTCCCACCCCCTTCCCCTCAAAACCCTCTGTTTTTC
>NC_138373.1:125422418-125449630 GCF_054177405.1 Leptonychotes weddellii
CTCATAAAAAGCTCTTTTTTGTTTCTGAAGTCATCCTTGCTCTGTAAGAAATCAGCAATATTTTTTATGGGAATTTTTAAGGCTAAAATCTTGGTTTGAATGGTCTGAACATCAACTAATGTAGGTTATGACTGTGTTTTTCAGCTTTAATGTTCATAAGAATAGATATTTACATCAGTTTTGTAGTAGATTCTGTTATATCAACCTGCAGTCTTTTTTACTGTATTCGGATTAGCTTGCTAATGAGTTCAGGCCAGTTTCCAGGTTTCTCTACATAATTTGCCAAGATGCTATTCCTGAATGTTAATAGCCTTCATATTGAATATTTAAACATATCTTTTCTTAACTTGAATAAAATCAACTTTACTACTGAGACCACTTTACACTGGTACCTCACCAAGTTCTAGGTATATATCATGCTAAGAAAATTACTTTTGAGGAATATATTTGGGATTTGGATTTACATTTTATGTTTTATACATTGTATATATTTGAGACTGTTATTTCTATTTTTATTTCTGCAAAGGGAAGTCCTGTTGTTATGAAGGATATCATAAGTGTTTGTAGGGTGTCTTTCCCCACCTCTCTTTCAAGTTTTTCCATCCTCAAGTTTGGTTGCATTCTGTGGATATTCAGATTCTAATCATTCAACAGGACAAAATGTGCATTATATACTTCTAGAAGAGGGAAGGCCTTTCTCTGCATTGTTCTTATTTTATCCAAAATGACAGTCTTCAGAGCTTTCTCCTCTGTTTTAGGTCCTTCCCTGTTTTTGCCTCCATCAAATTACTTCATTAAAGCATGCTGGTGGGCTGCTCGGTTTGTCCCAGGTTCTAAGTACTCTCATGGGTTGGTCTTCCTTAGTCATTGCATCCACTAACTATGGTTATTTCTCCATCAAAACTCAAACCTGTCCAAATTTTCATTCTTTCATAGTTCAATTCTTTGTGCTGAAAGAAAGAAAAAATTAACCTAATAAGTAAATCCTTCCCAATGGGACGATTGTTAAAGGCTGGGGCGGGGGTGAGGTTAGCTCATTTTTCCATCTTAGATAATGCCTAAGAAAGATGTACTAAATCATCTATGCAATGCCCTTTTGAACATAGTATCCACTTTTTTTTTTTCTAACTTAATAATATAGTCCTGATGGTAAGAATTTGAGGTCTATATGCAGGAACCTAGACCAGTAGTAAACATATATGCTGAGCAGACAGAGTTGTCTGCAGAGTTGACAAAAGTCTTTTTTGTTTGTTTGTCTATTTTGTTTGTTTGTTTGTTTACCACTTAGGTCAATAGTTTCAAACTATACTGTGTATCTGAATTACCTGGACTGTTAAACTTACCGTGGTATAAGTCACCATGGTGAACTTACCATCTAAGTCCTTGGCCAAGTCATTGATATAATTGCTAATGAGCAGGTTGAAGAACAAGACCCCTTTACTGAAAAATTTCAGCAAATCAAGAATGGATAAAGGACTGAGAAGCTTTGCTTTCTTGGGTATTAAGTGCTCTTGGCCCTCATGAAACTTGTGGTTTAGTGGAAGAGATCTAAATTTGATTTGTGTAAAGACGAATAATCTTTATAACTTTAATCACTGGCTTAAGTATTTCCCCCAAATTATTCCTAAGGACAAAAGAGGAATTTTAGCTACTTTAGCATCAGAGGAAGTGTAACTGAGGAAGTTACACCTAAGCTGTGACCTGAAGGAAAGTGAGTGAAGAGGGAGGATAAGAGATAGGAAAGACCACAGCAGCCAGAGGGAGGAAGAGTCTTATGAATACCCTTCTCACCTATTCTCATATGCTCTGTCATGATGAATTAGATAGATTGCAAAAGATATTATTGCATTTATGTATTCTGATTTCCCTCTTTCTTTCTTTAAAGTAAATTTAATTTTTAAAAATTTATTTTATGCCTGGAAGTTTGTGCCTCTTAATCCCCTTTGCCAATTTCATTTTTAAAATTGTGCTTCAGAATACAAATGCCAAAATGATTAAGACTTAGTCTGCTATAGTACATATTTTGTCTAGATAGACATGTTAATTGTATTTAATTAGCAATAAAAAGTTTTACATAAAAAAGGAAAAAGCCCAAGGATATACTGAAATTAAAATAAAACACTCAGAATTATCTGATATTTGACATAAAAGCTTAAAGCATATTATAGAATAGAAATGCTTAGTTACAACATATTATGTTCTAAATGAGTACTATTTTTGATTTAAAACCTTTTTTTTTCCAGTGATAAACAGAAGTTAAGTTTGTAAAGATGTTAGTAGAAATATCATAGGCTTTTTTTTGACAAATGAGAGTTCTCAGAAGTAATTCATATCTTGGGAAACAGACGTTTCCAAGTGATAAATGGATTCTTGTGATAATCAATATTTGATAGCATTTTTATTGTAGTGCCTGTGAAAATACCAAATGAAAATATGAATACAACTGTCACCATTATTCCTTAGAATTCATCTCATAAACCTTTTATTTGCTCAATAATTTTTTTGTTGTTGGAAAGTTCTTGTTACCAAAATAATGAAAACACACATATACACAAACAAGCATATGTACACACACAATCTAGCTGAGATTATTCAGAAAATCAAAAAGAAATTAAAATAATTCAGGTAAGGTTTTCTTCAAATTATTGGAAAAAGTGATGTGCACATGTGCTAATCTATAAATTAACATTGTTCAAAGATCTGAACAAATTCTTAAAACTTCTATTAGCTACCTATGAGTTCACTTTCCACATATAACTATAACAGTGATAAAAATTTTTAGTAATTTATACCCTTCTATATGCAAAATTTGTATGTTAATCTTCTAAGACATTACTGTGGTGTTACACAGTAGCTGAGAAATGCCATTCTAAATATTTTATCTAAATGTAAATATGAACTTGGTTAAGTAGCTTGCTAGTAGTTTTTTTTAGTGCTTATCCAGTGCAGAATGGCTAAGTTATTTGAATCCTTATGCTGTCATAGCAAAATTAGAAGTAGACCCTTACCTGTCCATATTCTTATTTATGTGCTACATTGGTTTTCTTTGTCACCATTCAATTTTGAAGACTCAGTGAAAAAAATTTGATACTATATTACAGTTTAATGACAACTGAAATTGAGGAATGTAGTTTTTATTTGTGAGGTCAGTCATTTTAACTGCTCTCCCAGTGTTATGCTTATCATTCTACCACTTCTTGAATGTGTGATTTTTTCCACTTCTTTTTATTGTTTGAGGAGCACTTTTACTGCATATTATATTTATTCACCCCAGTAGTTTTATTTTTACTAGAGGATGATAATTTACCAAGATGTACTTGAACAGTAGGTGAATCACTGTGACATACCCCTTGTTCTTTTTTCTCATGAAATATTTTTTTCCATTGAATCACAGAAACAGATGTTCTAACACCACCATGCAAATCTCTTTTTATCATCTCATTTTGAAAGTAAACAATTAGTCTCCCATGCTCATGGAGAAAGACACTATGCCTGATTCATTTACCAGAATGTTTATAATGAAAACTTTGTGCATTTCCATTTTAGCCTTCTCTTACATATGTTTAATAAAATATATTATCCTTACCCTAACTTTTCAGCTCCTGATTCTCCCCCCAAAGACTTCTCTGTAAAACAGTTGTCTGGTGTCACGGTGAAGTTGTCATGGCAACCACCCCTGGAGCCAAATGGAATTATCCTCTATTACACAGTTTATGTCTGGTAAGAAATTTTTTCTTTTTTGGAAATAGTTCTGAGAACAAGTATTAATCTGTAACATAATAGGAATGTAGTTTTTTTTATTTCAGAATGTGATGCTACATTAAGAACCTGATTGTTAATAGGCTAGTTAATATGCTTTTTTAAAGAAACAAGTCTTTCCCATACTATGTAGAAGTCCAAGCATAGTCAAATAACATAATTTTTGTACCTAAAAAAGTGTATATCATGCATAATTATACTAAATTTCTGCTCTTAAAAGTCATTGATTAATCAGCTTCTGTGCATACAAGCATATAATTTTAAACTCAGAGTTTTACACAAGTATTCTGTATGTCACTGTCTTGTTAAGTTCCTTTGAGCAGAATAGTTTTAACTAAAATTTAACTGAAAGATATTTCTTCACAAATCTGTTATTTAAGGTCAATTTTCCAATGAAATTTAAGCAGTGTGTCTATATTTTTTTCTGATCACCTTTACCCTGATTACCTATTTATGTGTCAGTTTTGTAAAAGATTAAATCCTATAGCTCATATCACATCAGTTAACAACATGGTTTTACTGCTTCATGAAAACTCAATATAAAAATCCTCACTTTGGGGCGCCTGGGTGGCTCAGTCGTTGGGCGTCTGCCTTCGGCTCAGGTCATGGTCCCCGGGTCCTGGGATCGAGCCCCGCATCGGGCTCCCTGCTCGGCGGGAAGCCTGCTTCTCCCTCTCCCCCTCCCTCTGCTTGTGTTCCCTCTCTCGCTGTGTCTCTCTCTGTCAAATAAATAAAATCTTAAAAAAAAAAAAAAATCCTCACTTTGATCTAATGTAAGTCCTCATAAAAAGATTCACCAGTTATATATTTCCTAGTGGGTTTTAAATATTTCAACTCAGAAAATACAATTTACACAATACTTTATAGAACATATGCATTTCTTACCTTTATATTCCTGACTTGAAGGTCCAACACTGAGAGGCTATGATGTTTTAAGGAAGTCTACTCTTCTTTTTCCTAAATTAAGACTCTTCTTTCCCTAATCTCTCTTTAAACCCTTTGCATACCACTCTTTAGGACTGTACTTCCTATTTTTTTCATTACCTGACTCCTAGTCATTTTGCCTAGTCATGGAAAAATTGAGAGTGGCATGAGAAATATCAATAGGAAGAGAAGCAATGGGAAGAAGGTAACCATTCTTCTCTGTGGCCCAGTTCATTTGTTTATCCATTTTTCATTACTTCATTCAACAAAATTGATAAAGAGTCTGTATACCAGTGAACAAGACACACATATGACTCCTCCCCCAAGGAACTTATATTCTAAAGGGATAACTGGACTATATATCACATAAACAAACAAATGAAGGAAAGTCAGGGGAAAGAAGGATACTTTTGATGGGATGCTTAGGGAAATCCTTTTTGAAAAAGTTGTTCTGAGTTACAGTCTGGATGACAAGAATGAGCTTTTTATCATATGAAGATCTGCAAGGTGGAATTTTCCAAGAATAAAGAACATCAGCTGTATAGGCTCTGTGAAAAAACATAATTTGTCATTTTGAAGACCAGAGATGTCAGTGTTGCTGGGGGTTAGAGAGACAGAGTAATACTGAGGGATAGGAGGCAGACATAGGTCAGGAGCCAAGCCACAAAAAGGATTTAATTTTCATTTAACTGTAATAAGAGTTACTAGAGAATTTTAAGCACTTTGGGTACTTTATGGAGAAAGAATTGTAGAATTGTAGATGGCAAAACTGTTAGCAGGAATACTAGCTAGGAGCTTATTTTAGTAGTCTGGGCAATAGATGTTACTGGCAATGGGGGAGAGAAGTGGGTAGCTTTTTTCTACATCTAGGAAGGAGAGTTGACAGAACTTGGAGATACACTGGCTGTGGGGATAAAAAAAAAAGATGAATCAATGATGACTTTTAGATTTTTGAATCAAGAATGATGCCATTTTATTGAGTTAGGAAAAATGGAAGTGAAACAAGTTAATAAAAGTGAGAATCAAGATTTTATGACTGGGTTTTCTGGCCCATACTGTAGGGACAGTCTCATCCCTCTATACAGTGATCATGCTGTGCAAATTCAACTCCCCAGTGGTGCTTTCTCTCTCCTCTTTTGAGGTGTGTCTCTTTTCTGTCTCACTTCATAAGATGGATTCTAGGTGCAAGGGAAGCCCACTGAAAGTGGGGTCAGGGAATCCCAAGTCTGTAATATTATGGCTCATCTTACCTGGCTTTTTGGGAATCGTGCTGCTGCCCACCTGTAGTCATAGCTTCTAGTCACAGTTTCTAGTTCTGATTTTCCGTTCTATCCTTGATCCAACCTCAGGCTTATTCTAATGCCCTAGCTCTCTTAGCATGTCTGTCTTAACCTTCAGATAGCTAGATGCTTTCATCAATCTACAGTGGGCAGGATTGCAAAGGTAACTTCCACATCCTTCCCTAGCCCTGGATGATCTGCTAGAGGGGCGTCTAGATCTTGCTGAACATGGTGGCATACTGAAGACAGAGATTCTGTAAGAGGCTTATCATTTTTCTCTCCATCCTAAGAAGGAGCAAGCCCTTCTTACTACCATTCAGAGAGGTATTTATAGAGACATTGAGTCAGAGAAGCTGCTCCTAGGATCAGCTGGAGAGTTTAAGACTGCAGAATTAGGGTGGTCACTATGTAGGGCATCATCCAAGAGAATCACCTCCCTCCTTTGTACTGGAGAGAGCCAGGGTCCCCCTTTTAAGACTGTTGAAGTATATCCCCAGCTGTAGGATGACTCTAAAAAAATAATTGAACTGGATCACAGCAAATTCATCAAAACCAGCAAATAGCCAAAAAAAAACCAACAGCAAAGCATCAACTAGCAAACAATCTTAAGACTCTTGTAGGGAAAGAAATCCTTGAGCCAGGGCTGCTATATAATCTGTCAAGAACAGGCTACTGGTATGTATTTTACTGTTGACTGCCTGCCTGAATCTAGAATGTTACTGAAAATTTTATATGTATATTTTACTGAGCGGGCAGTAACTCAGTCTCTCCATTCAGAAAGTTCCACTTCAATAAATAAGATACTCTGAAGTCAAAGTAGCCATGAGAATCATGCTAACTTCGCTGGTCTCATAATCTAGGGGCATGGTTCAACTGCAGAGGCCCCACAGCCTGTTTTGAGTAAGGTGTCCTTGTGAAAAATGAACTTGGAGTCCAGTTGTGGGAATGTGGCCACTTTGCCCTGACTTGTTCAGTTAAAGAGCCGTTCAATGACCTTCTAAGTGCCTGAGTGTGTGTGTAACTTATTGGGCAGCCAAGCCTGATAAAGCTGTTGGAATGAATATGTGAATTTTTCTTTTTAAGTGTTAAGATAAAGATTTTTTTTTATTTTTTTATTTTTATTTTTTTATTCTTATGTTAATCCCCTACATTACATCATTAGTTTTAGATGTAGTGTTCCATGATTCATTGTTTGTGCATAACACCCAGTGCTCCATGCAGAACGTGCCCTCCTCAATACCCACCACCAGGCTAACCCATCCTCCCACCCCCCAAGATAAAGATTTTTTAAAAGATGCATAAATTTACTAAAACTTTAAAGATATTTCACAACTTATTGAAATTAGAGAAATAATCTCTTAATATATTAACTCTAATAATTTAGACATCCCAGGAGTTAGATTTCAAACGATATAGAAAGAACTGCTTATAAAGGTTTTAATATTACATGTTTTTGTTCCAAGTCTAGTTTTTTGTCTAGACTTGGAACACTTTTGGAGACATGGGGTTGAATTTTGGCACTGCTGTTCAATTATCTGTGTGGCTCTCTTAAAATATTGGATAAATGGTGGTATTGTTATTAAAAGTGTTCCTGTTTCAGGAGTTCACATTTCTTTCATACTTCTTAGTTTCCATTATTTTCGTTGTTCCAGTAATTACCAGATTCTTTTAAAAACAACATCTTTGGATGTTTGTTATTTTCAGTATGTCTACCAAATGCAGACTGCCAATTTTATTAATTATAATGGGTGACTTCTCTCTTTGTCATGAATATTTCTCTACAAAATGAGGTTTAATGTGCAGACATTTTATAACCACTCCTATGTGAGTCACATTTGATTTTTAGATGGTGTGCACAGAAATCGCTTTAACTAATTGCATTTTTAAATGATGTTTCCTTTTAAACTTTGTTTTGTTTAATAGCTTTTATCATTTATCAAGATGATAAAAGTAGCATTTTTTCCCTCGGTTATATTGATAAATTATGCTTATATATGTCTAAATGATAAACAGTCTTTGCATTACAAGGGCAACCACCATTAAATAAATGAATTCCTATTAGAGCAGTTATTCTTTTAATACACTTTAGATTGAGGTGTAGTATTGTAGTAAACTGATACAAAGCTCATTTACTTACTTTATATAGATCTTCCTTGACTCACAATAGGGTTACATCCTGATAAACCCATCATAAGTTGAAAGTATCATTAAGTCAAAAATGTACTTAATATACCTAATCTGCAGAATACCACAGCTTAGCCTAGCCTATTTTAAATATGTTTAGAACACCTACGTTAGCCTACAGTTGGGCAAAATCCTCTAACACAGACCTACTTTACAATAAAATGTTGAATACATCATGTAATTTATTGAATACTTTACTGAAACAGAATGGTCATATGGGTACAGAATGGTTGTAAGTGTATTGGTTGTTGATCCACATGATCGTGTGGCTGACTAGGAGTTGTGGCTTGCTGCCTCTCCCAGTATCATGAGAGAGGATCGTACTACATATGGCTAGCCAGGGAAAAGGTCAAAATTTAAAATTCTAAGTACACTTCCTACTGAATGTGTATTGCTCTTCACACCATCATGAAATGGAAAAATTCTAAGTGGAACCATTGTAAGTTGGGAACCATCTGTAGTTGAATTCAACTTGGATTTGTTTAGCAATTTTGCTTCTATATTTTTAGTAAAATTTAACAGTAGTTTTCTTTTTTTGTTTATAAATCTTCTAGGTGAATGCCATATAAGGTATAGCTAAAAGACTGGAGTAAAAGTAATGTTGAAAATTCTAGCTTATGTACAAATCTTGGCTTTTAGATGTTTCTCATTTTCTTAGTAGTAATTTTGAGAACTAATTCTGAACTAGTCAGTCTGACAAATGTTTATTAAACTCTGTGGGGAGAAAAAAAATATAGAGAGAATTTAAAAATGATTGTAGACTAATTGGAGATAAAGTATGTGTGTGAAATAATTCTAAAAATACTTGCTAAGTAGTATATTAGGAAGTCAGCTTTTTTAAGAATGTCATCGGTCAAATAATTTCTCCTGTAACATAAAAGTTTACCTTTTGAAATGGCCTTCTATTTGCTCAAAGTATGCTTAGTTCTCTTGCTTCCAGTTTTCTAAAATATGTTCACCCTATTAAAACTACCTGTTTGAGCATACAATATAGATCAATAATCAGAAAGGGAAGGTTATAAAGATAGATTGATAAATCAGGAGAACATCTCATTGGAAACAGTACAGTAGTCTCCCCTTTTCTGCGGTTTTGCTTTCTGCAATATCACTTACCCACAGTCAACCGCAGCCCAGAAGTGGATGATCCTCCTGACAAATCATCAGAAGGTCAATAATACCTAATGCTGCATCACAATGCCTACATCATTCACCTCGCTTCATTTCATCACATAGGTATTTCATCATGTTACATCTTCACAAGAAGAAGGGTGAGTACAGTACAATAAGATATTTTAAGAGAGGTCACATTCACATAATTTTATTATAATATATTGTTATAATTATTCTATCTCATTATTAGTTATTGTTGTTAATCTCTTACTGTGCCTAACTTATAAATTAAACTTCATCATAGGTATGTATATACAGAAAGAAACATAGATAGGGTTCAGAACTGTCTATGGTTTCAGGCAGAAATCCACTGGGGGTCTTGGAATGTATCCTCTATGGATTAAGGAGGACAATTTTATATGAAGACTTGGAGGCATATGAATGAACTGTGCCAGGAAGTTGATAAGTAGCATTGTAGAAATGGAATATTGGGGTCAAATTGGGCTGGGAGAGATATGAACACAGGTAGAAGAAGTGGTTCAATACAAGGATGCCCTTGAGTTATTTAACTTGAGGTTTCTAGTGGGATATTAAAAGCTCCATCTCAGTTCTATTTGTTAGTCATTTTTCTGAATGACCTGGATGAACGTGAGTGCCAAGTCATAAACAGGCTACTTGTGGGCCACCTGTGCTTTGCTGGACCTGTGAACTGTTAATAAATTTTGAATAGAATTCTGTCAGCATTTAACAATGAATAGATCTCTAGTAAAACTTCAGGTTCCTTTGTTTCTTACAGAAATCAGGAAGTTTGCCATATTCCCTGTGATAAAAATCAGCTGGAGTTGAATAGAAACTATCTTTAGATGGAGCAGTTACTTGGCAATTTACCAGAGTTCCCACTACACCCTGTTTCAAATCCAGTCTTCTTAGTCATTTATTTTGCTTGGGTGGATCTTGAATTTTTACACCTTAAATTTAGGGGTCTTTAAATCGCATTTGTGATATGTACACAGCTGGGAGAGATTGTGATTTCCTTGCATTACAGACTTGGGGGAAAAACCATCTTGGAGAGGTAGGCAAAAGGGCCCAAGAGGGATAGTGTAGTCATTAGTATTTTGGGAGAAATGTGTTAAGTTTCTTACCTATATTATTTATTTTTCATAAAAATATCTTAAAGAGAATATTATTCCCACTTTGTAGGTGTGGAACTGAGTTCTGAGATTAAGGAGTTACTTAAATTTACAGAGCTAGAAGATGACAGTAAGAATTCATACCTAGATCTTAGTCCTAAATCATGCATTTCTCAAATCACTAGCAATAAATGTTATAAATGGCATTTGTTCTAAATATTCAGCAGTATACTTACAGGATTAGGGAAGTCTTAGTTTGATAAAAGTATTTGTGATAAACACTTATGGGGTTATGATAAATTCAGCTTATTGCATCAACTCATATGGGCTATTTCTACCAAAAAAAATCACTCATTTGTTATTGGTCTGCATTAATTGATATATTCATTGTGAGGGAATAAGTATACTGTTTCATGTGCAAACCATTTGGTTACTGGTCTCTGTCTGTACTATACAGACAAAGTAGAGCTTGTTCAGGGAGGAATGATGCAAATGGAAATACTCAGGATCAAGGCATGTGAGAAACTGCTGGGAGAATGGGAAGAGGTTTCAGTCAAGACTTTTAGTTTCAAGTGACTAGACCCAACTTAAACTGGCTTACACAAAAATGGGAATTTATTGACACATGGTTGAAAATCCGGGATATACTAATTGGATGTAGGAGCTCAAATAATTTCATTAGATGTGGTTAATAGTAGGAAGCTTGTGTGGATAACAGCAAGACAGCCTTATATTTTAAGTATAATGGTACAGGAAGAAAGCAGGAGATGATGAAGTTAGAGAGGTGGGCAGCACAGATACATGGATTTTTGAGGCTTGAATAAGGGTATACATATATCTCTATTTGTCCATCTATTGGGAGAATATGAATTTCAATATTGTACAGGATTTAAAATCTTTATTTTAACCCTGTACCCAAAGATCACACTGCTAGAGAAAATACTCCAAGGACTTCCCACTCCTCTTGTAATAAAATTTAAACTTATTATTCTGGCCTGAGGAATTGCATCCACTCTCAGGGAATGAAATCTTTTTCCTTCAGCTCAAGCACAACCCTCCTCCTGTCTTCTGGTCCTTAATTCCTTGTGTCTACTCTAAGATCATGGTTTATAAATGGCTCCCCAGCTTCAACCTCATTCTCTTTATGGCTTTTGCCTTTAATTTTATAAGTGTGTCTTTTTTGCTAAAGGCAAACAAACAAGACAAAATCGAGCCAAATCAACCATCCAACCAAATGATGACAATAAGAAAACAGCGACAACAAATAAATACCCTGCTTTCACTCAGACTTTCTCTGAAACTCTAGAAGAGCTTTAGGATCATAGGCTGTGCAGCTATTTGTGTCTTACTAGTTTGGGGTTGTTTAATACATAATTGTGAGTCTATTAGACCTACTCAGCTATGCAGGGTAGTTGTTCTAGAGTAAGGTGCAACATAGAAGAGCAGGTTCCTTATACTGGGAAAATGAGTGAAAATCACTGGTTCATAGAGGAAGAGAATATTTGACAGAGTCAAGTGGATGCTGAAATTATTGGAAGTGTTATTTAGTTAGTGAAATATTTAATCTAGAATATTTATATAACAGATTATAGCTTTGAAAATAAATACATAGGAATGGACAAGGATGGATATGTCATTTGGTTAGATTACCCACATGGAACAAAATACCAAATGATGAAATTGAGAATTAAGACCATGACCTTTCAAAGGGTCTCAAACCATGTGTAGAAAACCATTCATGTTCATGCTTAGGGAAGTGGAATTTGTTTCAGTCTTCCCAGGTGGTTTTGGTACTCAAGATTCCTTCACTGGCAGTTGTTGCTTAACATGATCTTGATGTGATAAGAGATGAGCAAAGTAAGTTCTAAACCAGACCAAAGAAATTGCTCTTCTACTCTAGAATTTCCTTTATGCCTAGATGTCAAAATGTGCTCCGTTTTTGGGGCGCCTGGGTGGCTCAGTTGGTTAAGCGACTGCCTTCGGCTCAGGTCATGATCCTGGAGTCCCTGGATCGAGTCCCGCATCGAGTCCCGCATCGAGTCCCGCATCGGGCTCCCTGCTCGGCAGGGAGTCTGCTTCTCCCTCTGACCCTCCTCCCTCTCATGCTCTCTGTCTCTTATTCTCTCTGTCTCAAATAAATAAATAAAATCTTTAAAAAAAAAATGTGCTCCGTTTTTTGAAAAAAAAATCATAACTTAATGAGGAAATAACTTTATTTTAAAGACTCCATTAATCCCATCCCAAGACATTTTCTTGATGTTACCAGTGAGTATAGACAGAAAAACTGCATCCTATATTTATTCAAATAGTTCCAAGGTCATTCAAATTCTTTTGATGTCTCAAATTCAAGAAAGCTTTTAAAATGTTCTAGTAAGTTTCTACAATTAAACCAGTAAAACAAAGGCACTGAGGACTCCCCTCAAGTTTTTTTTCAGTTTGAAAATTTACACTGACTAGGAGGTTTGCCTGCTGTTGAAAGTTATCTATTTTAGAGATTAAGTATTGTTGGCATTTATATTCCTTCCATTTCTACACAGTTTATACTTTTGGATATGTAAGACTTAGACCTGTTTTGTCAGGGAGGCCTCTATTCTTTCTCTCCCCACCACACTCAGCTCCCTATTCTACTCGCAAACCTTACAAACTAACTTTCTAGTCAACAATTTCCTACATCTTTGGGAGCTATGCTTTAGTCTCCTTTTCTAGATGTTACCAATAGTCAAATTTTACAGATTTATTATTTTTTTTATGATTTAATTTTTTTGCTCTTCTCCTTTTCTTTGCTGTTAGCCACTGGTGGGGCGGGATGGGGAGAGGTGTTGTCCTTGTCCTTAAAGGGATCCCATTCTTATTAATTAATTGTTTTATAATTATTTACTATTTTGTCTATTTTGAAGACAGGGGCTAAATCTTACTCATATTTATTTCTAACATAGTTCCTGAATAAAGTAGATGTTCAATAAATTTTGTCAAATGTTGATTGTATACATATCATTTCTAAATTCAGAGGGGCTGGGGAAGTATCTATCCTTTGTTTGGAGCACTAATTGAAAGAACAATGCCTTTCTAACTCTAATATATATTGTTTTCCATTTAAAACATTACAGTAAAATATAGAAAAGGAAATGTGTATGTTATGCAAAAAAGAAAAAGGACCACAAATGACCAATATACATATGAAAAGATATTCTGTCTCACAAATGGTTAGGGATGTACAGATTAAATAGATTTTTTGTTTGGTCAAACTTGCAGTAATTAAGAAGATTAATATCCAGACTGGTAATAAGAGTTTTCCAAAAGATGTGCTCTCACACATTGTTGTTGTGGCTCTAAATTATAATCACTCATAGTTTGGAAAGGAAACAATTTTGGAACAGTAATAATTAGAATTTTAAAAAAATCAAACCATTTGATTCAATGATTACACTACTGGGAATTTAACCTATAGAAATCCAGGTGCCATTATGAAAAGGCATTTGTGTAAGAATGATTACTGCATCATGGTTAGTAACTAAGAGAGAGAGAGAGAGAAAGCAACCTAAATGTCAATTTTATAGAAGAATGGCTGAATAACTACGATATATCCAAATTAGGGAAAATAATGGTAAGAATCATTGTTATTATCACATAGATCATATAAGCAAAAAATAAGATATAGAAGAACATATACTTTTATAAATGGAAATAAAACACTCTAATGGAACACCTAATATTCCTATTATAATATTTTTAAACTAATAAGAACAAAACAGAGATCTTTAAACTAAGCCAGTTAAAACCAAAAGATTATGGCCATGTCAAACCAGGGTTTCTTATGCACGGGAGGGAGTGTGACCCATCTGAACTGCAGGGCTGCTCACTGAGACTCCTCCTTGGAGTGCAGAAAGCTCAGGCATCAGCCCAGAGGTTCATGGGTCTTTTCTCCAATCTGGCAATTGCATAAGAGCAAGGAGAATGGAGTCAGATCCTCAGAGACTGCAGCACTTCTCTCTCATTTTTACTTCCAAGTTCTCAGTTATAGAGCAAACTGTCTCTTGATCTATGTTCTGAATTTAGATCAGAAATTGAAATTTCAGTTGAAGTTTACTGATGCTCAGATATTTTTTTTTACCTTAGTCATTAAAATATCAGCAACAATCCTAAACTCCAAAAGAAAAACAAAAAAACCTGAAACAGCAAGACCTATCAGTATCTGAAAAATTTTGTTAGTACTATTTTGTCTCAGGGTAAACCAATATAGATGTAGAAACTATATCTGTATATGCTGAGGTGGATTATTGGTTTTGTTATTCAGACAATTTATAAAGACTATCTTCTTCTTACCAAAATATCTGGATATGTGAGACAGAATTTACTTTTGACCTGCCTTTTCCAGGTGATTGCCTCCATTCTACATTATTTATGGAACATAATCAGGGTTTTTCTTCCTGTAGGCATAGTCATCTGCACTACTTTGTTGTGAAGGTCAGGGCAAGAAGGTAGTGATGCAAGGCAACAGATAGCATTAAAAAATATGCTTGAAAAGGAATTTTAAAAATAGATAAAATGCAATTAGATTACTTTAGCTAATTTCATAGCTTTGGAGATCTGAATTGGATTAACCATACTGCAGTGTTCTAATGACCTGTGACCAATGACAGGAGTATGGAATTGGGTAAAGTTTCTATGACAAGGCATCTTTCTCTGAGACTAACAGCCACAGCATTAAGTTCTAAAAGCCCCCTCCTGGGTCTCAGTGAAGTCCCTACTGCTTCTGAGAGACACTGTCTGATGGAACTGTTTCAAATTGCTGAATAGCCTTGCTAATCCTGCCTGTCTCCAATCCCATACTCTGAATCCATATTTTTCTCACTATGGTAAGCTTTCCAACTACTTTTCAGATAACCGTACTTAATATTTGGAGTGGATTGACACTTTTGTAATAGTGAAACCATGCCTGAAATGTCTGTCTTTGTGGATACTCTTACTTATTTCAATGGCAAAGAGAGAGTGTTTTATATTCAGAGAAAATAATATCCATTTACTTCTTGGGTGCTTTGTGATACAGAGGAAAAATGAGATTACATGAGAGATACTTTTTCTGTGATTTGATCATATTCCCTTACATTCTTTCATAATTAATTTTATTGCTCTTAAAAATCTAAACTTCTTTTTTTTGAAAGATTTGTTTATTTGAGAGAGAGGTGGGGGAGGGACAGAGGGAGAGAGCAGACTCCCCACTGAGCACAGAGCCTGACGCAGGGCTGGATCCCAGGCCCCTGAAAGGATGACCTGAGTCGAAATCAAGAGTCAGACGCTTAACTGACTGAGCCACCCAGGTGCCCCTAAATTTCTTTTTAAATGCAGTTTTCAGTACCCATATATACATGTTCATTTTTTAATTTAGATTCTAATCTATACTTAATTCAAAACTATAGAAACTCTACGAGCATGACCGAAATAAAATAATTGTAGTCTTATATTACTTAGCAACATTTTGTTCTTTAGATTTTCTTTTTCCCCTTGTGATTTCAGTACTTACTTGGAGAGTTTTTAATCAATATTTATTTGTGTTTTCTTTTCTGGAGTGACATTTTAAGTACTTCTAAGATTTAATTGGATGAAAGACATGAGCTCTACCTTTTTCTTTTTTGTATATTATACGTGCACTATTTTCAGTTTGTTTCCAGTTAATACATAATTTATTATAAATTAATAATTAAATGGTAATTAATATAATTAATAAACAAAAGATAACCCATAGGCTCACTATTTTAGGTGATACTATTCAAATATTTACTATTTTTTGAATTAGTCTAAGGTAAATATTACTTTTGTACAATATATGAAAAGTGAATTTGTTTGACAAAGAGTATAAATAAGATGTTGCCAGCACTTAAAAAGAAAAATATTTGAACAAACTGAAACATGGGTATGAAAAGGAGTAGTATAATTATTTGGACTACACAGTATTCCTAGAGCTCTACTGAAATCAGTCCAGGTAAATTCTAATAAGAACATCTTATTAACACTTGATTGAATTACTAAATATACTTGAAAACAAAAGAAATTTATTTATTGAATTATTTTGAATTTCACTCTTTTCAGCATTTCAGAATAAGTGGCTTCTTTATCCTGTTAGTCTGGATTAAGATATTTCTGTGCATTAATGTTGCTTATTTTTAATGTGCTTGTGCTCAAAATGTATATGTAATGTTTAATAGTCAATTATACAGATAATTTCTTTTTTTTCTCCCAGGGATAGATCATCATTAAAAGCTATTAATGTAACTGAAACATCATTAGAATTCTCAGATTTGGACTATGATGTTGAATATAATGCTTATGTAACAGCTAGCACCAGGTTTGGTGATGGGAAAATGAGAAGCAGTATCATTAACTTTCGAACACCCGAGGGAGGTGAGTTCTTTTGGATGTAGGCCAAGTAAAAGAAGATCCTACTCAGAAAAAAATAAGCATTAAATATCGAAATGTATTATTAAGCTTAATATCTGTCATCATTTTGGAGGCAAAATTGCTTTTTGGTCATTTCCTAGCTGTGTGATGTTGGGAAAGCTAATCTCTCTGTGCCTCAGTTTCCTATCTGTATTAATGGAAACGATATATACCTAATTTACAGGGTCCTTATGAGGATTAAATGAGTTTATATTTGTAAATGCACTCAGTACAGAACTTGACAGTTAGTAAGCATTTTATGTATTTGTTAAATGAAACAAAGTAAAATGCATGAAATTAGTTCTCTACCTTTGTTCTCTATTATCAGATTTCAAGATTCTAGGTTAAATTAGAATTTCATATTATGTGTTTTATATTGGAGACTTGTTATAATGTTTTTTTTTTCAAATACAGGGCAGTAGGCATGTTTTGGGGCTGGGATTGTGTTTTACCAGTAAGAAATCTAACAGTCCTCTGCTTGGATGTTGCTATGATATAGTGTGAGAGGGATGGCCCAATGAGTCTATGGATTTCATTTCTGACTTCTAATTTTTTTTTTTTTTAAAACGATGGTCATCACTTATCAAAGACAGGTAAAATTTAGAACATTTCAGACATTATTTGGAGCCACAAGTACAGTTTTCTGTCCAATTGTTTTTTTTTTTATAGCACCAAGTGATCCTCCCAAAGATGTTCATTATGCAAATCTCAGTTCTTCATCAATAATGCTCTTTTGGATGCCTCCTTCAAAACCTAATGGGATTATACAATATTATTCTGTTTATTACAAAAATACTTCAGGTACTTTTGTGCAGGTAAGACCTGAGTTTTCTTCTAGTTCTTTATTTATATCCTTCAGTTTTATTGATGATGATATAGACTTGGCCTGGTGGAAAAATCATTTATCTTATACTGATAATTATGCACAGACATTTTATAAAACGCCCATTGACATTGAAAAACGTGATGAGAAATGTCAGATACATTTTTTTTTTTTTTGAGAGAGAGAATGAGAGACAGAGAGCACGAGAGGGAAGAGGGCAGAGGGAGAAGCAGACCCCCTGCCGAGCAGGGAGCCCGATGCGGGACTCGATCCCGGGACTCCAGGATCATGACCTGAGCCGAAAGCAGTCGCTTAACCAACTGAGCCACCCAGGCGCCCTGTCAGATACATTTTAATCTAGCTATGCATGCTCCCACATTTCAAATGTATTGCTAACAGTGAAGCTGCCACCTATTTAAAATTCTATGTATAAATATGGCCCTTAATTCTACTTCTCCAAGAAGTGTTCTCTGAGGAGTTAATGGTTTAATTTACCCTCGGTTATTTCTTAGCTAAATTTTTTCCCTTTTGTTTGTATACAATATAAATAGTTTTCAAGTTTGGATGTGTTTGTGTATTTTTTTTTTAATTTAAAAAATTTTCAACTACTAGCAGGAGGGGTTGTTATTATTATTTAGTATTAGATGTAATAAAACCACTAGTAATGTGGTTATTTAACTTGAAGTATGCAGGGTTTTAGGATCACACAGTTTTCTGATGTGAATGATGGTTATGAAAGTAGCTAAAATGCATTTCATGTAGAGAAGTATTTTCAGTTTACTCAATAGAGATCCTCTATTTTATCCAAACTAAATATTTTATAGAACTCTAATATATGAAAAAGGTAAAAATTAGGAACGGTTGTGATTGAATCAGGAATGGAGGGAGTTGGAATATAATTTGGAAAAAAACTAACTTCAAAGAAATGTTGCAATTTACAATCTCAGGAAATAAAGCATGCTTTATTGTACTCTTTGCTTTAGTGTGTCTACGATGCAGTTTAGGCCGGTCAATGGGGTCAGAGCAGGACGTTACCAGCCGTCTCAGGACTAACCTAGTAACCAGTGGGGTCAGAGCAGGACGTTACCAGCCGTCTCAGGACTAACCTAGTAACCAGTGGGGTCAGAGCAGGACGTTACCAGCCGTCTCAGGACTAACCTAGTAACCAGTGGGGTCAGAGCAGGACGTTACCAGCCGTCTCAGGACTAACCTAGTAACCAGTGGGGTCAGAGCAGAACGTTACCAGCCGTCTCAGGACTAACCTAGCAACCTAGCAGTGAATAAGACAAAGTCAAGGTTGGTTTTGTTTTTATATTCTGCTCAAGGCCCTCTAAAGGTAGGGGTTGAATAAGTGTGACTACTTAAAACTTCATGCCAAAAGGAAAACTACTTTATACAAGACATGAAGATATAGATATAACTATATATATATATATATATATATAGTTATAGGTGTAGACTTTTTAAACAAATACCTTAAGAACAGCAGAAGAAAGGAGGATCCTTTTTCCCTGCTTCTATGTACATTAAGCAATTTCTGTTATTCCTTCTTGTTCTACGCTATTTGGAGAAAAGAAATGGGATTAGTGTGCAATTTATTATTATTATTATTTTTATTTTTAACACAGTGTTGTTTTACAAATTTAACAATGTGTCATTATGTCACAGAGGCCGTTCAAAATGCAGATTTTTCTTCTTTCATGCATTTAACAAAAATATTGCAAAGTGACGTCAGTAGTTCTAAATCTTAGTAAAGGTTTTGCCTCTGCACAATTTACTTTATGGCCGGTATACAAAATTCTGTTTTGGTTCTCTTTGTCCACATCTAAATAATGAAGTGTAAACATCTAACTATAGTTTCAACATGATCTTATGAGCCTGTTTACTCAAACCTGGGTATATGATACCATCCCATTTATAATTCATCTATTTTAGAAAATGTAATCTTTTATTAAATAATCTTAAGAATGCTTTTAAGTGTGACAGCTGCAAGAGGGCACAGGCTAATGATGTGAAAACATTTCTCATGTTGCTTGAAGTTCATCTGTGCTTTAATTTGTTCCTTCAGTTAGCATTAAATACAGCATCTTCACTTCCTAATTTTCTATTTTGGGTTGGCAGAATAGAAGAAATCCTCGAAATGAAAATTATACAGCCAAATAAGTGTATCGCTTTTTTCTTCCTCCTTCTCTTTCCCACAGAACTTTGTAGAATACTTCATGCACAGTACATCATATTCTGCTTTTCATTCCTGGTATCTGCTTACTTGTCTTAGCTCCTATGCCATAGCAAATAACTTGAAGAAAAGAGTCATGTGACACGTATCTTTCCATCCCCCAAAGTCCTCTGGTACTGTATCATACATAGGTTTAATGCTCAATAAATATTTTTAGTTGAAAGAACATAAAATTATTGTAATAGACCAACATTATTTTTGGTACTTAGTCATAATGATGGAGCATTTGAGTTTGTGGTGAAGTGATTTTTCCTTCTTACCTTGGGGAATTTAATCTCTCTGCTACCATTTGTTTTTCCTTTGCTTGCTGTACATTGTGTTTAGTAGAGTGTATTAACTCTTCCACATTTTCACTTTTACCCACTTATGTCATATCTCCTCCTGTGCCTGACATAGTGTCTTGTTACACTAACAAAATGCTAATTGAATTTGGAAGCTTTCACTATATAACTTCTGGCTGCTTTTATATATACAAAGTAGCAAGTCTTAATTCGATAATTTGAGCTGAAAGTTTTTCCCAAAACAAATAAAATGACTGAAATGATCATCTAGATAATTGATCTGATTCCAAATTTATTACATGTCTAGGCATGCTAAGTCACATATTCATCAGGAATGACTTCTGGATGCTTCAGAATAATTCATTTCTGAATAATCAATAGGTAATTTATTATTGGTAATCAATAGGTAATTTATGACAGGTAATCAGAATAAATTCTATAACAAAGAAAAATTAAAATTTATACCAAAAGCTATGTTAATATATTTTTCATTACATACTGTGACTTATTTATTTTATAACTGGAAGTCTGTACCTTTTGATCACCTTCACCCATTTTGCCCACCCCCTCCCACCCTGCAACTCTGGCAACCACCAATCTGTTCTCTGTATCTGTGAGTTCAGGGTTTTGGTTTTTTGTTTGTTTTAGATTCCACATATGAGTGGGATCATATGGTATTTGTCTTTCTCTGTTGGACATATTTCATTCAGCATTATGCCTTCAAGGTTCATGTTTGCTGTCACAAATGGCAAGATTTCCTTCTCTTTAAATGGCTGACTAATTAATTACATTAATATTTTTAAGAGATACTTCATGTAAGCCAGTTATTCCATGTGTCAAATAGGTATGTTAAAAGATATTGAAGTTTACAGATCATATTTTGTGTGAAATTGTTATATTGTTTTAACTTATCTGTTCCTAAATAAGCAACCACAAAATTGAGGTAGATCTTTTATTACACTCATTCTTCCCTCCCTTCTCCACCAAATACTGGCAAAAGAACCACAAAACTTTGCTGAATTTAATTTTTTGATACATTATAGAACCATCCTAACTATAAACTTTAGTCAAATTGACTACCCTAAGTTTTTCATTTAGATTTATTTATTTATTTGAGAGAGAGAGTGTGTGTGTATGTGAGAGTTGGGGGGAGGGGCACTGAGAGAGGGAAAGAGAGAGAGAATCTCAAGCAGACTCCCCACTGAGCATAGAGCCCAACATGGGGATCGTTCCAGGACAATGAGATCATGACCCCAGCCAAAATCAGGAGTCGGATGCTTGGGGTGCCTGGGTGGCTCAGTCAGTTAAGCATCTGCCTTCAGCTCAGGTCATGATCCCAGGGTCCTGGAATTGAGCCCCACCTCAGGCTCCCTGCTAGGTGGGGAGTCTGCCTCTCCCTCTCCCTCTGCCTCTCTCTCTTTCCTCCCTCTGTACCAAATAAATAAATAAAATAAAAAAAAAGAGTTGGATGTTTAACTGACTGAGCCACCTGAGCGCCCCAGATTACCCTATGTTTTTCATTTAAATGAACTAATGATCATTTATTGTGCTTTTAATTGTGTACCAGATATGATATTGTTTTATGTGCTTCCATATCATCTAATCCTTAAATCTCTCTGTGAAGGAGAAATAATTATTCCTATTTTATAGATGAGGAAGGAAAAGCTTTGAGTTGAGATGATTTATTGAGGGTTTACTGCTAGAATTGAATTTAGATCTATAGGAAGCTCAAAGCTTTGTATGGATTGGAATGATTGAGCTTTCTTGGTGTAGATGCACATTATTATTAAGACTTATTCATACTAATTGCCTACATAATTTTTAAGTCTATTTTCCTTTATTTTATAATTGGTTTTAACTCTGTGTTTTGTGTTTAAAATATGGTCAGAAAGGAAATGATTGTATAAATAAATTCCCTAATCATCAAAAAATGCCTTAGGACAAATATAACTAGGAGTCAGGCAAAAGAATTTTAAAATTGCTCTTACTCTGCATATAAGAAAGAAAATGCATCTAATGGACTTCCTATTTCTCCCCATGATTATAGAAAAAAAAAAAGCCTCATTAAGGATGAATAACAACCATTTGAGTTGAGAGAAAGAGGTGAATACTTTCATAATTTCTTCATCATTAGCAGGAAAAAAATAAAAGCCTTTATAATAATCCTAAACTTGTTCAAAAATATATGTCAGTGTTTTGAAAAATACTTGAATGTCTTATAAGGAAAACTGACACTGTACAGTTGTAGCATTTTCAATTGGCTGCTGAACATTCTCCTTAAGCTGGAAGTTTCTACTCTTTGCTATTCTGTATGTTGGTTTTATGATAAAAACTACTACGACCCATTCCTCTTTTAGTACAACATATTTCCAGTTTAATTATTGCACTAAAATTTTCTATGTTGATTTTTCTCAAATTGACATATTTACATAATGAGACAACCAATTCATGGATAATAATTATTTTGAGATGTGCATGTGTACTAAAACTATATTCTGAACAATTAAAACAATATGTTTATTTTTCAGAATTTTACACTCCGTGAAGTAACCAATGACTTTGACAATATGACCGTATCTGCAGTAATAGAGAAACTGGCAATATTCAGCTACTATACATTTTGGGTAACAGCAAGTACTTCAGTTGGAAATGGGAATAAAAGCAGTGACATAGTTGAAGTATACACAGATCAAGACAGTATGTAAACAAAAATCATTTATTAATCTTTAATAGGATTAATTTAAAACTTTATTTCAGAACCTTTTTTCTATTTGTATATATTGCTAGTGAAATCTGTAATTTATTTAGGCACATTTAACTAGTTATAGAAGTTTAAAAATGTATTTAATGTTGCTATAAAACTGCTACAATAATAACAGCCTTTTCTATTCATGAAAACTGCTACCATTCATGAAAACTGTCACTCTTATTTCTTCAAAGGATGTCACAGCCATCCAGTTATAAGCATGAAAAATACTGTTGTATACATGGATGGATTTTCCAATACTTAATATACTTGTTCCTCTGCTTTAAGAACTACCTTTTTTTTTTTTTTTTTGTAATCTAGCAACTTCCATTTCAGCCTTTGAGTCCAAATAGGACTCTATACAGCATCTTTGTTCTTATTATGATTTTGACTCAGATACCTGGAATATCTTTACTTTTTTAACCCCAGAAGTTTCTTGTATACAGCGTCAGCAGTATCCTGTTTGTGCTGAGGATTCAGAAAACTCTAATGATTGAAGTGCTTGGTGTTTTTTAGGTTTCAGCTTCAAGAATACAATGATACATAAATCATTGCCTATTTCTTCTTGTTTCTGGTGTCGTTTTATTTCTTAAAGACTAGTCTCTTATTGAGAAATGGCATTGACCTAAACTTCTGCTGATAGTAAGATTCTGTGTTGTCTTAAGATTGTAAACTGGCAGACACAATAAGTAGGAGGAGTGAATGCTTTCCTTCTTAGAACAATCTTTTAAATCGTTTACACATTGAGCAACAGAATAAGATACGAAAAATGTGTGAAAATATGTGCTTTCAGAGTCTTTAGCAAAGTGTTTTAGTGCAGTATGTGGTCAATATCATTTCAGGCATTCTTTAAATGCAGATCTGTCCCCATATTTTCACCAAACTATAAGTTTTATCAGTGACTATTATAGCACCATGAATAATAAACACTTACTGGGCACAGTTGCAGGTGAGAGGTCTTAGATGTGATATATGTATGCTAAAGATAATCTTTAGAAGACAGAAAATAAAAATATTGTTTAGACAATATACATTATCAAATATTTAAATATCTGAGTATATATACACAGTCATACATGTATAATACATGGATAATCTCCATGTTGTAGGAAAGAAAAGACAAGAGAATATTATATAAAGCAATCTCACACATATTAAAGATGACAGGGTTTATATTTTGAATCATTTTTAATATAATTATTTTGAAATGATACTTTGTAATAGGTGGTATTACTACATCTGCATTTAAACAATGTAAGAGCTGATGGTATAAAAGATGCCATTTCAACAATTACCCTCAGTTTGTGAATTTACTCAACTTTTATTTAGGGTGACTGATAATTTTTATATTTTGCACGTTACCTACCATAGTACCTGAAGGGTTTGTTGGAAACCTAACTTACAAGTCCATTTCGTCAACTGCAATAAATGTAAGCTGGAGCCCGCCGTCTCAACCAAATGGTCTAGTCTTCTACTATGTTTCTCTGAGCTTACAGCAGACTCCTCATCATGTGAGACCACTTCTCGTTGCATATGAGAGAAACGTGTATTTTGATAATCTGGAAAAATATACTGATTATATATTAAAAATCACTCCATCAACAGAAAAAGGATTCTCTGATACCTATACTGCCCAGCTACACATCAAAACTGAAGAAGATGGTAGGCTGGACCCTTTTATTGCCTATAAGCAGATTGTTGCTGTTCTCTTATTTATATTGCTTTTTGATAGAAAACATCATTCTTATATAGAATCTGTTTGTTCTCAAATAATTAGCCTTTCAATAAACATAACTCTATATTTTTTAAATTAAAATAATTATCTGCTAATAAAATTAAGTCCCATCATTATTAAAGCCTCTTCTTTTTAATGCTAATTCACTTTTGTTTCATTTAATATTCTTTTTTTCTTTTATAGTCCCAGAAACTTCACCAATAATCAACACTTTTAAAAACCTTTCCTCTACCTCAGTTCTCTTATCATGGGATCCCCCAGTAAAGCCAAATGGTGCAATAATAAGTTATGATTTAACTTTACAAGGACCAAATGAAAATTACTCTTTCGTTACTTCTGATAATTATCTAATATTGGAAGAGCTTTCGCCATTCACATTATATAGTTTTTTTGCCGCTGCAAGAACTATAAAAGGACTTGGTCCTTCCAGTACTCTTTTCTTTTACACAGATGAGTCAGGTAAGCCGGAATCCATACCTCTTCACTGTTGCAGCCTTGCTCTCTCTTTTTAAGGAACAGCGTGGAAATTGAAAGGATATTCAATTACCTATTTGTAACAGGCTCACAACTATTCATCTACTTTGCTGAACATTTTTTTTTCTTAGCTCAAGCTTCAGAATGAAGTGCTTGTTTAAAACAACTTTGGAACTACTGAGTTCCAAGTATAAAAATGTAATTACTGATGCTATTTATTTCTGAAATTAAAATATCATCATTTTAGAAATCTTAACTAGTGTCTTCAGGAAGCTAGAGTCACAGTGATATTTTTATGCTAAAAGTGTTATGAATAAGTTTTATGATGTGTTTTCCTGCAGTGCCTTTAGCACCTCCTCAAAATTTGACCCTAATCAACTACACTTCAGACTTTGTATGGCTGAAATGGAACCCAAGTCCTGTTCCAGGCGGTATTGTTAAAATATATAGTTTAAGAATTCATGAACATGAAACTGATGCTATATTTTATAAGGTAGGTTGATTATAACAGTATAAGTTAATTTCAAAAATTCAAAAATTGAATTAAAATCTTTTGACATGCCGGGGAAAATGGACTGCTTTAAATTAAATAAGGACCATCTTTTTGAATAATCTTTTTTTCCTACGATTTGAGGATATTTGTGGAAAACACAGAAAACATTTGTCAGATTGGAAGGTGAATACTTTGTAGAGCAATTTACTTAGAATTTACAACTTCTAGATATTTATGAGTTAAGAAATAATTACATTATTTTGTTAATGCTGGAAAGTATGTAGTAAATTTTTTAGACTACTTAAAACCTGTTATTATCTTAAATGCAATATATTTCTATTTATTGTTAAGAGAGATACCAAGTGAATGTTTATAACCTTTCAGAAAAGTATTTATGCTGGACATCTGTTAATCTTCCCTGATAGAATATAATCCTACACTAATTGGTCTTTTAAGATATACAGTTATTCTTTTCCTTTCAGTGCTAATTTGTTTGCAACAGTAGATACCCTTTCCCTCCTCCATTTTTAGGTTCCAGAATCAATGAAAAATACCCAAAGAACTGATATAACAAATGATCTCAAGTATACATATATACTTGTATGATTTCTAGCATTTAATTGCCAAAAGAAATGTTATATGACTGGCATTTATTTAAGAAAGTGTTTTTATTTTTTTCCCTAAGGCAAATGAAGAACTGGAATGCTCTTATTTAGTTACAGTAAGAGTGAAAAAACTCTGCAGTAAACATTGTCCCCAATATTATATGTATTATAATTTATTGTTGATGGTAAATCATTTTTATGGCATATGTAGCTTACAAAGTAAATAGTAAATAGCAAAAGCAGTGGTTAAGGTTATGTCATAAGGAGCAATGACTTTCTTTCTGGAAATCAAGATACTACTTTAAAATCTGATTGGCTGAGTAAAATTTGAATTATAGTACTCCATAAATGTGGAATCTGTTCCCCAGAAGTGTGAAATTCTATTAATAATGCTAATATGTTTAACATATTCCCATTTTTTGTTTGTTTTATCTGTGTGGGTCACTGGGAAATGTATATCAATGTATATCAAAAGTAAAAAGCAATCATTTTCTTACTGCAATCACATTTTGAGACTTAATGTGCTGCATTATAGCAGTTGCTTAATCTCTTCTGACTCAGTTTCTTCAAGTGCAAAATGGGAGCTATAAAGATGCATACATTAAAAAGTGAGGATTATAGGGGCGCCTGGGTGGCTCAGATGGTTAAGCGTCTGCTTTCAGCTCAGGTCATGATCCCAGGGTCCTGGGATCGAGTCCCACATTGGGCTCCCTGCTTAGCAGGGAGCCTGCTTCTGCCTCTCTCTCTCTCTCTCCCTGTCTCTCATGAATAAATAAATAAAATCTAAAAAAAAAAAAAAAGAGGATTATAAAGGGAAAATCTATATCAAGCATTTAGAATAATCTTTAGCACATGTTAAATGTATTAGCTGTTGTTGTTATTTTAAAAAAGATTTAAAAAAATCCATCAAGCATTGTCATAACACTAAGCATGAAATGACAGTATACCTTTACCTGAATATGAGAAGTTATATTCTAAAATTTTTAAACATCTTGAT
>NC_138373.1:125449730-125460532 GCF_054177405.1 Leptonychotes weddellii
ATTTCCTTCATGAGTATTTTATAGCTTTCTGAGTACAGATTCTTTGCCTCTTTGGTTAGATTTATTCCTAGGTATCTTATGGTTTTGGGTGCAGTTGTAAATGGGATCGACTCCTTAATTTATCTTTCTTCTGTGTTGGTGGTGGTGTATAGGAATGCCACTGATTTCTGTGCATTGATTTTATATCCTGCCACTTTACTGAATTCCTGTATGAGTTCTAGCAGTTTTGCGGTGGAGTCTTTTGGGTTTTCCACATAAAGTATCATATCATCTGCAAAGAGTGAGAGTTTGACTTCTTCTTTGCCGATTTGGATGCTTTTTATTTCTTTTTGTTGTCTGATGGGAGGGATGGGGTGACTGGGTGATAGACATTGGGGAGGGTATGTGCTATGGTGAGTGCTGCGAATTGTGTAAGACTGATGAATCACAGACCTGTATCTCTGAAACAAATAAAACATTATATGTTAAAAAAAAAAAAAGATAGTAGGAAGGGAAAAATGAAGGGGAAATTGGAGGGGGAGACGAACCATGAAAGACTATGGACTCGAGAAACAAACTGAGGGTTCTAGAGGGGAGGGGGATGGGGGGATGGGCTAGCCTGGTGATGAGTATTAAAGAGGGCACATATTGAGTGGAGCACTGGGTGTTATATGCAAACAATGAATCATGGAACACTACATCAAAAACTAATGATGTAGTGTATGGTGATTAACATAACATAATAAAATTAAATTTTAAAAAATTTACTACTTTTAGTTACTCCTTTTTACATCCATTTTCTCTTCTGTCAATTTTCATAGTCTTCTTTTTTAAAAGATATTTATTTATTTTAGAGAGAGAGCATGTGCGTGAGAATGGGGAGGACAGAAGGAGAGGGAAAGAAGCAGACTCCCCGCTGAGGTTGGAGCCCGAGGCAGGGCTCAATTTCAGGACCCTGAGATCATGATCTGAGCAAAAACCGAGTTGGGCACTTAATCGACTAAGCCACGCAGGCGCCCCTTCATAGTCTATTTTAAGTTCCTTTACATGTACTTCATGCCACCTTATTTCCTTTCCAAGTGTATTGTCCTATTTCCCTTTCTGTGTCTTCTTCTACCTCTGTCTTTTTTTTTTTTTTTTAAGATTTTATTTATTTATTTTGACAGAGAGAGCGCACAAGTAGGCAGAGAGGCAGGCAGAGGGAGAGGGAGAAACAGACTCTCCACTGAGCAGGGAGCCCGACGTGGGGCTTGATCCCAGGACCCTGGGATCATGACCTGAGCTGAAGGCAGCTGCTTAACCGACTGAGCCACCCAGGCGCCCCTTCTTCTACCTCTGTCTTATCAGTTTCTATTTCTTTTCCTTTTTATCCTTTCAAATTATATGTGGGTATGTGGAGGCAGAATAATTCCAGAACCACCCACAAATATTCCTACCATTGCAGTCAATCCAGTGTGGTCCACATGGAGACCATTTAGATCCTGGTCTACTGGTAACTTGGCTCACTCATATATATGGAAAGAAATTGTTTATTCATTAAAAAGTTCTGTTAAAATGTTTGGAAATATTCCTCACTCATGTCTCCCTCTTACAACTTACTCTTAGGTAAATCTGGTCACTATCCAGTAAGCTGCTCATGTTTTTTATTATAATCTCGGGTTCAGTCACTTCTCTGGATACAAGCCCTTCCTAATCCAAGTCAAAATTTACCTAGTTATGTTTAATTTCTCCTCAGTAAATATTTGTTGATAGATTTCTTTGTTTAATATAAAAATTCCTTACTCACAGGAACCATGTATTTATTTATGTGTATCTTTATAATCTCCTGGTTATCTAACAGTATGCTTTATAAATAGTAAGTGTGAAAGAATGGAAGGCAATAGTGTAACAGAATGAGTCCCTAAAGTATATGAATGACTTGGAATATTAATTTAAAATATGATTTAATTTAAAATGTGATTAAACTGTACTCCCTGCGAGTTAGTATTCTTACTAAATTTCTGTTACTGAAATGTTTAATAAATAAGTCGAAGTGGTGTATATTTTGGGTCAGATAAAATACAGTATTTTAAAAATTATACCATTATAGGAGATTGTCTTCTCTTTCCATATGGATAACAGATTAGTCTTAACTGATCTCTCAGTTTTGGCAATTATCTTTGAATGAAGACTTTATACTGAATGGTAAATTTTTCTATGTGAACACATATCCTTCCTTGAGCAGTTGTGATAACTGTTTTCCTTTTTTCATTTTCCTAAGGGATTGGGTAAAATTTAGGAGTTGTCTGAGAAAACTCATATTTTAAGCTTCATGAGAGCAGAGATTTTGTTTTATTAACTGTTGTATTCCCAGTGCCTAGCAAGAAGTAGCTGACGAATAAATTGATTTACCTAGTATTACTGGGTTTTAAAAAATGACTCTAGATGAATTCAAGAATAATCTAACATTGTCAACCACCCATAAGTTTAAGTTGGGGACTTTCAGTTTTGCAAATTTAAAGGAAGTAATCAGTATATTAATCCAAGCAAGTGTTAGGGAGACAAAATGAATATGAAATACTCTAACATTAAAAAAAAAATTAAAAACATGGCCAGTATGAGATTTTTCAGGGCTGAGAGGGTGCCCAGTTCATCCTATATCATCATATGATCACACCTGGTGGCACAAAAAAATGTTTAATATTTGTTTTAACTGAAAATACCCATGCTTATTAAACATAGACAGCATAACTTTAATGTAATAAAATATTTCTCCCAGTTACAAATTTTTGGTGATGCATCATGACAAAGAATTTTTTCCTGCTTTTCAGAATATTTCAGGTGTTCAAACTGAAGCCCAACTTTTTGGACTGGAACCAGTCAGCACCTATTCTGTCAGCCTATCTGCCTTTACAAAAGTCGGAAATGGCAATCAGTTTAGTAATGTAGTAAAATTCACAACTCAAGAATCAGGTGAGACACAGTTTTTTCATCCTAAAATGTTTCACTTTGTATTTAACACTTTTCCCTTCCTTTTGGTTTATGTGATAAAGTATAATCATTTAATAGTGCATTCAAAGGGAAGTTGAATTTCAGGCCTTTAACAGTAGGCTGGGTCTTGTGTGCAAATATATATATACTTACACGTGGTTTTTCCTTTTGAACTGAGGAAATTGAAATCAAGGAATCATTTAGGAATAAAGTAGGTTTCTAGGTATCTGTAAAAACTACTTAATTCTTTTTTTATATAAAGTTTTTATTTAAATTCCAGTTAGTTAACATACAAGGTAATATTAGTTTTAGGTATACAGTAGTGATTCAGTACTTCCATATAACGCCAGGTACTCACAAGTGCCCCCCTTAATCCCCATCACCTATCTCACCCAACCCCACTCACCTCCCCTCTAGTGACCAACAGTTCTCTATAGTTAAGTGTCTATTTCTTGGTTTGCCTCTCTCCCCCTTTTTTATTTCCCTTTGCTCGTTTGTTTTGTTTCTTAAATTCTTAGCATCAACTGAGACAGCTGGGGTTGGGGGGAGGGAAGAGAAACCAACCAGTAGCCACTTTTAACAGGTTGGTTTATATTTACATGAAGCGATACCGATGGTTTTTTAAAGAAGATATATTGTGACACGTGAAGACCACTGGTCATTATGTAAACTTCTACTTTCCGTAGTCTATTTGTAACATGTGGAGGGGATTATGAAGACTATGAAATACCACTGGTCTAATTACACAGCTTACCTACATGTCATATCCATGCCAAAGCTGACCTTTGCTTGTGTACTGGATAGTTTTCATTTATGATCTATATCATGGGTGACTTAGAAATGCACTTTTCCTTCTCTCAACTGGACCATATGTTTAAAGGCACCTCCTCCTCACTTTTTTCATCAATGATTATTGAGTGAGCACAAGATATTGCTCTAGTTATTTTTTCTCTGTACCTTTAGATGCACTTCCTCTTGTTTTAGTGAACCTCTAAATTGAAACTGGGGAGCACTCACTGATAAATTAGTCATTTTTGCATTAATTTATGAATATCTGAGACTTTTTTTCCATAGCATTCCTATAAGACAGGCTAAGACAATATTTATCGTGGATAAAAGTGCATGCTTTGAAGTCAGTGTCTGGATTTGAATACAAGCTTACTAGCTGTATAACCTTGCAAAGGCCCAGGAGTCCTCTGAGCCTCTATGTTCCTAACTGAAAAGAAACACAGATTAGCAGTAGCCGCCTATAACGTTGTGGTGCAAAATATTTTAAAAGATCCACATAAAGTTCTTATTAGAGTGTTGGACACACATTTAGTGGTCAAAAAAAATACTACTGTTGCCCCATTCTTGTATTACAGATGAAAAAACCACGATTCAGGCAGTTTAGATAAAAAGGTCTGAAAAAGTTAGTGAGGAAACTGAATTAGAACATTAGTTTCTGACCTCTAGTGAAGGGTAGACATGACTGTAGGAAATGGTTATATTATAAATGATAATTTACATATTATATACAAATGCCAAACCTATAAAGAAGAAAAACACTTTAACAATTTATACATGTATCAGTTTAGTAAAAAATCAAGGCTAATCTTGTAGACAATAACACAGTAAATACTTTTATCAATAAAATAAAATTGCATAAAATTCTATGCCTTGATTGGTTAAATAAAAGAAATTTTCAACTTTAAGTGTTAAATATCGCTGGTTAATTATTTTTTGATTTACAGGGTCAGTGAAATAGATATTCACAAAATCTGGGTTTATAAATTAAACTTAAGCAAAGTATCAACTGTCTCTTAATTTACTTTATAAAAATATTATATATTTTTGAAAATAAGGAAGCAAATAATTAATAATATTTAATTGCCAGAACCCTGGATCAGCTGAGAAATTGTCTTTTCTTTCATTTTAAATGCCACACATCCTTTAGTTCTGATGTCTTTATCTTACAAAGGAAGAAGGATTTGTAAAGATAAATTTAGGTCAGAGGAGAAAACTCAAAGATAATACTTGAGTATTCTTTCAATAACTATGTTTTGCATAATGACAGCAAGTTGTTTATACTTCTTTATACTCCACAAATTCTTTATATACTCCACTACTTCTTTATAATCCACAAAATGATGATAGGCGAATTTTCCTTCTAGCATCCTCTTTTTGCTATAATAAGAAAAGCTATGCTAATATTAGGGGGCATTACATAATTGGACATTTCCATGGGAAGTAGCCAGTCTCTCTAATCTGCAGTCATTTTGATGGATTGGGGTACTGCTCTTCAACCAGGTCCACAAGATATAGTGGGCCTCTGAGAAATTGGGTTACTTCCAAGTAAATTCATAGAAGTTCTAGAAAAAAACTGGGACTGAATTAAAAACTGGGACTGATTTAAATCTTCCCTCCAATGACTTTTTAAAAGATACTGAGGGATCAGGTCTTCACAATTCTTCCGAAGAAGCCTACCAATTGTAAAAACAAAATCCCTAAATTGATTGCATGTTTCCTAGTACTGTTGTTGCAGGAATTCTCTGCCTTTAGTGCCCTGGGTTCTTGGTCACACTGCTTTGAAGAATGAAAAGGTAGACCAGACAAAGAGTGGTGAGCCCCAAAGCAAAGTTTATTGAACAAGAGTATAAAGCTCCCAGAGAGGGAGGGGACCTGAGAGGGTTGCCCTTGGAGTTTCTAAGTTTAAGGGTTTTTATGAGCTCTTTTGCAGAACTATCTTCAGCAATCAGGGTGTGCTGAGTCGTGCCAACCAGGGCTTTGATCATGTATCTGTCTACATATTAGGTTAATGTCCATGTGCTGATGGTCTGTTTTGGCGGGACATCTGGGGGCTTATGTCTTAACTGCCCCTTGCTCATGATATTGACATATGCTTTGTGGTTAATTGTCTTATTTTAGGACATTTTGCAGAAGTCATTTCTGCAAAGGCTGCAAAGCAGAATGTCAGTGTGGTCCTGTCTAAGCTGCAAAACCAGATGTTAGTGCTGTTTTATTTTAGCTGTCCTGACTCCATATTTTCTCATTGGGGACCATCACCCTGACTACCTAACTGTCCAACTATCTCCTAACAATGTTAGGCCCAGATGTGTCAATCATGGAGGTACCTACATCTATGTTTTCCATAAAAATGTTCCATAAAAAAAGTATTACTAAGACTACTCCTTTCCGGTTAAGAGATAAAGAGGGCAGGCTTCAACCACTGCCTGAGCTTGAGGCTTTACAGTTAGTTGCTTCTCAGGATTTGAGGATCATTGCTGCTTGGGCCTAGGAAAATATTCAGTGATTGGCTCACTATTGTAAGGATTAACATAATAGCATAGAAAATGAGCCAACTGCCATTTCATTCAGTTTATGTTAAGAACTTATTGAGCACACATTGCAAGTTTGATATGTTAAATTTTTATTTGGTCTCAACTCCTAAACATGATTTTATAGCAATCAGGTAATGAAATCATTTACTACATGTGTATAAATTTTAACTTTGGGCATTTGTTTATCTTTTAAGTTCCAGATGCCGTACAGAATATACGGTGTATGGCAACTAGCTGGCAGTCAGCTTTAGTGAAGTGGGATCCACCCAAAAAGGCAAATGGAATAATTATTCATTATGTGATAACAGCTGAAAGGAATTCTACAAGAGTCTCTCCCCAAGATCATATGTATACTTTCATGAAACTTCTTGCCAATACCTCATATGTCTTTAAAATAAGAGCTTCAACCTCAGCTGGTGAAGGTGATGAAAAAACATGCAACGTCAGCACACTACCTGAAGCAGGTAACTACTGTGAAACATGTAACTAATCTGAAACAGGTAATTTACCTGAAAGAGGTACCTAACACCCAAAACAAGTAACTGTCTGTGGCCGATGTCATACATTTGTCAACACCAGTTGTAATCTTTTTCTTTTCTTTCAAGTTTTTATTTAAATTCCAGTTAACAATGTAATATTAGTTTCAGATGTAGGATTTAGTGATTCTTCATTTACATACAACCCCCAGTGCTCATCACAAGTGCCCTCCTAAATCCCCATCACTCATCTAGCCCATCCCCCAGCCACCTCCCTTCCAGCAACTCTCAGTTTGTTCTCTATAATTAAGAGTCTGTTTCCTGCTTTGCCTCTCTTTCTCTTTTTTTTCTCCTCTGTTCATCTGTTTTGTTTCTTAAGTTTCACGTATGAGTGAATTCATATGGTAATTGTCTTTATAGCACATTTATCTGAAGATATGAAAGAAATATTTAAAAATGTAACACATACATTTTTATGACATGTGTTACCTGAGTACTAGCTGTGTAGTACACTGACCCCTCTCCACAACATTAGGAGATTAAAAGGAGGAACGGAGAGAGCAAATCTGTACTACTGTGTTTCCACAAATATTTCTTATTATCCAAACTCTGAGCTTATCAAATTATGCTTTCTCATAAATTAAAATATGGAGTGAACATGTAAACATTTTGATATTTATCTCTTTTTTACTTAATTGATTTTATGGAATTCTAGATGCTTCCCTGAATTCCATAGCTGGCAGTGTCAAACTCTCTTTCATCTATTTGTTTTCCTATATACTAGCCCTAATCTTTATATTATTTGAATAAAAACATCCAGTTCACTAAGCTCTAGTCCACAAAGAAGAAAACTCTTGCCCTCCCTAACACTGGTCTGACCTATGTCATAATCTCCTTCATCCTTCTTCCTTCTCCAGTATTGTACCTGCTCATATAAATGTAAGTCTGATTCCTTCCTGATGATGCTACTCCTTGGAAGTCCTAATAGGGACTGTGGGTAATGGCATAATTGTTTACTTCTGGCACATCCAGATCTGTTATCTTGGTAGCATCTTTTAATTCCTTCTGCCTTTTGAAATCAGCATCACCCAATTTTACTCCACTTCTCTATCCTTGAGGTGGTAAACCACAGAACTTTGAGACATGGTGTACCTTTTCCCTGGTTTCAGCATCCTAATCAGCATCCTTTCCTTCTCATTCTTTCAGTGCAACACTTCTTCAGACTTCAGTGTTCTCCCTGTTCAGCTGGAATTGATGCTTTTCAGCAACACCTGCCTCTTACTCTTACATCTCAAACCAGGCCATTGTGACTCAACTTCCAGGGGTTTCCCAACTCTGAGAGAATTCCATTGTTTTCACCAGATGCTGGCTGAAGACTAGTGCTATAAAAAAACCAGAAATTATTTACCTGTTTCAGCTATAAATTCACCTTTTCTAACTCTCCTACCTGCTCCATAATCTTCTATACATCCTTTGTTTACACTCTTTCAATTTTCCATAGCAGAATTCTGCTCTCATTTTGAACATAATATACCCACACTATCATCTATATTTGATGTGATTATTCATTTTACTACATCAGTGATACTGACTTGACCTCCTTCAAAATTTGCCCATATCTTTATTTATGCTCTCAAGATAGCCTCTCAGGGGTGCCATTGCTTTCCTCTTTTCAGGAATCTGTTTATTTTTGTTTCAATATATCTCCTCTAGAACATCACTCCATCAATTCGATCTACTTTCTCCTGCATTTTATCCTCTCTCTCTCTCTCTCACACACACACACACAAATACACACACATAAATTATTAGAAAATTTCAGCTAAGGAACTGGTTGGCATACCAACCCTAAACTTCTTCACATGGAATTTATGCTACATGAATTCTTCTCTTCCCTACTTTTCTATGCCTGTACTTTATAATCATTTGGACACCAAGCCTCATATTTATATGTGATTCTTGCTCCCATCTCTCCTACATAAAATCAGATCTTATTAATTCAGTCTCTGCCATGGTTCTGCAATCTGCTCCTTCTTCAACTTGACTGCCCCATTTTGCATCAGATTCTCGTTGCTTCCTGTAATAATACCTCAAGTAGCCTTACCACACACCCTCATCCAGCCTGCCCATCAGTCTTTTCTTCCTACCTACTTACTTTGATTGAACTGTCTCTAATACACAATTTAGAGCATTTATGTGTTGGCAGTTGAAGTTTATTATCTGAGGGTAAACGTTAGACATAGATTTGGGTATTTGAAGCAAAGAGATCAGAATGAAAGGTAAAAGGTGTAGGAGATGACCCGGGATACTCCAAATGTTTTACTTATTCTTGTTGTCTAGAAAATGCATCCCAGAATTTATCACCAATTAGAATCTGACTTCTGTCTAGCTTTTCATTCTTATGTCCCTCCACTGCGTTTCCTCATCTAGCTGATGCCTGTAGCCAAACTTCATTTTTTCAGCACATTAGACTTCATGTATTCAATTCAAAGAACATTTATTAAACTCTTGCTACTTGCTATGGGGCTAATAATTGATTAGACTCACTCTTTTTAAACGTATCCTACACTTTCTCATGATCAAATTGCTTTGCTTCCTGTAGCTATATTGTCCTTTTCCTTTTTTATGTCATACAAAATTCATTCTTAAAAGCCCAGTTTAAGTGTGTGTGTGTGTGTGTATGTGGGTGTGTGTTTTAAATTCTTCAATGACATGCCAAACTTTAAAGCCACAGACTTCACTCCAGATTTGCTGAATCACAGCCTCAAGAGGTGATGCCCAAGAATCTGTACTTTTAAGCATCTCTCTAGGTGATCTGATGCTCTGTAAATTTGAGGAAATACTGGAGTAGATTACCCATGAACTTTGATGGTTGGCAATATGTAGCAGTGAGGACAGGCAGTGTCAGAGAGGTCCAGAAAGCAGTAATAGGTATTTCCCTAGTAAATGGGCAGCAGAAGGAAATATGTTCAAATCCTGGCCGATGGTCTAGCATCAGGTACAATGGTCTTGATCATTGTACAGGAGCTGAGCCTCAGAGAACTGGAAAAAAAAAAACAGGACAATAATTCTGAGATAAATGAGAGGTTCAAGACTGAAAATGAGGCAGAAGACTCATTACTAAGTCCATTGGTACTCAAGGTGAGTGCTTCATCACAGGAACAAAGCAGAAGTTCAGTTAGTAGAACTGAGACACATAATCAAAATAGTAATATGCATTTGATACAGAGACACCTGAATGTAAGGTACAGGTCTTTGTAAAAAATAAAAAAATAAGTATTTGAATTTGATCTTAACTCAGGGTTAAAAGACTACATGACTGAAAGTTGAAGGGACTCTAAATCGATGAATTAGGCAGATATGGTACTGTGTGCTATGTACTCAATACTGAAGAAAAATGCTTTTTGAAGTTGAGACTTCTAATCCCTGCATCAGAATGTATATCCCTGAGGCCCTACTCCAGACCTATGGAATCAGAATTTGGAAAGTAAGACTCACAACAAGTCTGCATTTATTTATTTATTTATTTAAAAATATATTTTTTATTATGTTCTGTTAGTCACCATACAGTCATCATTAGTTTTTGATGTAGTGTTCTATGATTCATTGTTTGCATATAACACCCACTGCTCCATGCATGGTGCTCCATGCATATGTGCCCTCCCTAATACCTATCTCCCCCCTCTGGTTTCCTCCCCTTCATTTTTTCCCTTCCTTCTCATAATGTCCTCCATGCTATTCCTTATGTTCCACAAGTAAGTGAAACCATATGATAATTGACTTTCTCTACTTGATTTATTTCACTTAGCATAATCTCCTCCAGTTCCATCCATGTTGATTCAAAAGTTGGGTATTCATCCTTTCTGATGGCTGAGTAATATTCCATTGTATATATGGACCACATCTTCTTTATCCATTTGTCTGTTGAAGGGCATCTCAGCTCTTTCCACAATTTGGCTATTGCAGACATTGCTGCTATGAACATTGGGGTGCAGGTGGCCCTTCTTTTTACTACATCTGTATCTTTGGGGTAAATACCCAGTAGTGCAATTGCTGG
>NC_138373.1:125460632-125472619 GCF_054177405.1 Leptonychotes weddellii
ACACTGTTTTCCAAAGTGGCTGACCACTTTGCATTCCCACCAACAGTGTAAGAGGGTTCCCCTTTCTCCACAACCTCTCCAACATTTGTTGTTTCTTGCCTTGTCAATTTTTGCCATTCTAACTGGTGTAAGGTGGTATCTCAATATGGTTTTGATATGAATTTCCCTGATGGCTAATGACGAACATTTTTTCATGTGTCTGTTAGCCATTTGTATGTCTTCTTTGGAGAACTGTCTGTTCATGTCTTCTGCCCATTTTTTGACTTGATTATTTGTTTTTTGGGTGTTGAGTTTGAGAAGTTCTTTATATATCTTGGATATCAGCCCTTTTTCTATAATGTCATTTGCAAATATCTTCTCCCATTCCGTGGGTTGCCTCTTTGTTTTGTTGACTGTTTCCTTTGCTGTGCAGAAGCTTTTTATCTTGTTGAAGTCCCAAAAGTTCATTTTCACTTTTGTTTCCCTTGCCTTTGGAGACATGTCTTGAAAGAAGTTGCTGTGGCCAATGTCAAAGAGGTTACTGCCTATGTTCTCCTCTAGGACTTTGATGGATTCTTGTCTCTCATTGAGGTCTTTCATCCATTTAGAGTTTATCTTTGTGTATGGTGTAAGCAAATGGTTGAGTTTCATTCTTCTGAATTTTTCTGTCCAATTTTCCCAGCACCATTTATTGAAGAGACTGTCTTTTTTCCATTGGATATTTTTTCCTGCTTTGTTGAAGATTGGTTGACCATAGAGTTGAGGTTCCATATCTGGGCTCTCTATTCTGTTCCATTGATCTATGTGTCTGTTTTTGTGCCAATACCATGCTGTCTTGGTGATCACAGACAAGTCTGCATTTAAATAAGATTATGTGGGTAGGACAATGCTGAAATTAGAGATGCACTCTATTCCATTGTAAACTTTTTCCTTGTGGGGTCTATGTCTAATTTGTTTTTGTTTTACTCACAGTTCCTAGAAAATACCCTGGGAATTACAGGTACTCACATGTTTGTAGGAGAAAGAAATGAATTGTTTTCTTATTAAATTTATAATTTTCCATAGAGGTTTTTATTCCATTGCAAAATATTATTTCTATATTTCCACCAGGCAAAATTATAGATATTTTCTCCCATGCAAATATAGGAGTATTTTTAATTAAGGAGAGTCATTCACATGAAACATAAGTATTAATTAGTACTTCAAAAATAGTTAAGTAATTTTTTCATCTTTAAAATTAAGTTTCAGGTCTAGGATATAGTTCTATTTCTGATTACAGTATTTGTTAGGTAAATACTTTGCTTTTATTTAGGTTCACATGAACTGTTTGTTGATTAGATATTAGTAAGAACTGAAGATTCATTGTTCAGAATGGAAACAGTTTTATAGCTGCCGCAAACTTCTAATTTATAGTGGTCTAAGATTAGTCATGGTGTATAGTCAGCTCTGAGTCACTGACTCTGTACTTATTTTTGACATAAAGTAAAATCAAATTTGGCTCACTCTCTCACTGCCTGGTGTCTGATCTTAACATTCCTTCCAGGGATTATTGGGTATTTTTCTCAGTGTAAACTCGGTCATATCTGGACACAGTTAAACATGTATCATGACGACTGAATTTATGAGAAGATTAGTGTTTGGTGTCTAAGCTGGTTCCATTGTCACAGTCAAACATGTTGGAATAGGGCAAATACAGATGAAGGCCCCAAACCTTGGTACTTTTAACAGTATTTTATGTCAAAGTGTATCATATGTACCAATAAAAATATTATAGCAAGTTCATGTGCACACAGGACTGAACTTTTAGAATCTCGTATTAGCTCAAAATGCATGTACTTATCCATAATATTTTCAAATCTTAGTAAATGTGGTGACTTAATATTGAGTTTTTAAAACATTTTTTTCTTTGAAGATAATTTTATAGTTTGGATTTTTTCGAAGTTCTTCCAAGTTCAGTAATTTAGAATCAAGAGAGAAAAATTAGCTATATCCCTTGGATGCCGAAAACTTAATTGAGGGAAAGTAAAATACACATTGTGGTTTTTAGGAGTGTTATTTTCAACAGTGATTTCTTCATTTGTTTTTGTCCAACAGAAGATGTCAGGCACCTGTAGGGACCCACTGGAAGTCCACTGAGCTAACAAATGTATTAATGGTACAGTGTGGTTGAATTAGAATGTGTTCCATTTCCCTGTTTTTCTTTTTTCTTCTACTCTTGGTTATTTGAAAAAACCATATATGGCAAACTATTAGTATACATGTATTTGTATATTTTTAATATATAATATGTATAACATATATATAAAATATATATTAATATATATCATATATATTAATAGAATTATATATAATATATATTATATATAAATAGAATTATATATAATATTTATCCATTTATATATTTTAATAAATTATCTATATTAATATATATTTTACTCTCAATCCTCTTCTGCAAAGTCCTGACCACAATTCCCCTAAGAATTATTTAAGAAATTTATCTGTCATGCATTTTATTTGAATCCCTATTTTGTGGACCTCTCTGAGCAGTGCAGAGATTACTGGGCAAACTGTGATTACAACTAAATTTGATTTCCATTTACCAGCTTTTTAAAAAAATAAAATATTTATATGACTTGTAAGAATGCATACCATTCTCTAATACCATTTAATAGACTGAATGTGGGTGGTAAAAGTTTTTCTCAGGGTTGCAAATTAATGCAATAATTCAGAAGTTCACTTTTTCCTTTGTCTGCATCCCACTGACGTTTTTCTCCTTATCCATCACATCAGTTGAGAAGTCAAGCATGTAGGTAAATTACACGATCCTGTTTGTTCTTAAGCAAGTGAATTGACACATTCTACTTACCAGTCAATAATTGCTGAAAGCATAAAAGCCATTATAGTTGCCTGTCACAGATCAGAAAGAAATAGCTATTAGCATTGCTACTCTAATTGAAATTCAAGTGTTTTACAAAATATCCCTCATACAGACTTAAGTATTAAACATAATACTTCTCTTAAGAGTGAACTTCAGGTGAAAAGTATCTTTTACACTTGTAGTGTGGAAATTTGACCAATATATACTTATTTAATGCTTACTATTTGCAGGCTCTATGTTTGGGGTTCAAGATTCAAGTTTGAATCCCAAATAGCATCAGTGATCTCTGCTGTGCATCCAAATAACTCCACCATTATTGTAAAGACATATCCAATACATATAAAGCAATTAAATATAAAACTGTATTAATATGTTAATCAATTGTGTGGATTGAAGATTAAATCAAATAGGAAATGATTTTATTGAAGGCAATATTGAAGATTAGAAATAGATTTTATTGAAAGCTATACTGAAGAAATGGAATATGAATTAAATGTTGCTCATTGGCAGCTTCAGAATTTGTTTGTAGAAGAAGCTTAGATTCAGTAACCTAGTGGGAAATGATGATACGGTCTTGAACCCTGAATTTCATAGGCAGTTACACTAGTGTCTACTTAGATTATCTGATACAAATCAATAAAATAGCCAAGTTTTTGAAAAATCCTTTTTTGTTATTCCTCATTGTGCTATGAGAAAATGTCATACTACATGTCAAAGAACATTCTTCATTTTATTTGATCTATACGAATGGTAGGGAGAACTGAAGATTATGGGTATTCTGAGGCACTCATGGTAAGCCACCCTGTGACACCATCACTATTCACAAAAGTAGTGAGATTAATAGAGAGAAGGAAGTAAATATGAATTCCAGGATACACCAGAGAAAACACACAGTGGGATAAAGAAATGGGGTCAGGTTGAGGGGCAGTTAAGTGTCTGCCTACAGCTCATGTCATGATCCCAGGGTCCTGGAATTGAGCCCTGCATGGGGCTCCCTGCTCAGTGGGAGCCTGCTTCTCCCTCTCCTCTCAGCTCGTGCTCTCTCTCCCTATCTCTCTCGCTCTCTCGCTCTCTCTCTCTTAAATAAATAAATAAAACCATTTAAAAAAAAGGGGAGGTCAAGCTCAGGTGGAAGCCTGACTAGAGTGGGGTGCATAGTATTGGAAAGAGTGTAGGAGGGGAGGTTGAATAACTTAAGTGGGCCTTACTTTGCTCTTGATTTTGCATATTTGTAGCAGAAGTTTGAATATAATATCATGGAAAAATGAGAACTCTGCTAAATTTAAAATAGACAGCAACATAAGTAACTCTAAAAATAGTGATTGTTTTTTGACCATTGTCCTAAAGACTGTAGTAATTGTTAGAAGAAGAATTTGTTCATTACATAGTTACTGAGCCTCCCAAGTCACAAAGAATAAAATCCACAGTCATTTCAAGGCCCATAGGGTCCTTTTTTAACCCACCATTCTCTTCCCCTAGCTATGTTTTGTCTCCTCCTTTATCCTTTGAAAATGTATCCTCAAATGCCACCACTTTGAAGAGGATCTGATTTATTTATAATTGAACCTCCTCCCAGCTAGAATTTTCTGTCCTCTTTATCTGCTTTACTTTTCTGTATTGTACATAGCATTGTCTATGGATCTGTCCTCGTTACAACACATGTTCCATTAGGATAGGGATTTTTCTTTGTGTAGTTCACAGTTATTTCCAATGTTCAGAAATGTGTCTAGAATACAGTGATACTCAAATATATTATGAAAGATTGAATGAATCAACCAATCAATACACAGTCCTAGAAAAGTGATAAGCAAACAGTAAACACTCAATATGCATACTTTGGGAGCCTTAAGTAGAAACTTATGGTTATAAAATTATTTTTAGACAATTGTATGGTAAAATATCTAAGAAAGGTGTGTCTTCTGGAATATATTTTTTAATTAGACTTCTTATTTTGACATAATTGTAGATTCACATTCAGTTATAAGAAATAACTCAGAGAAATTCTATGTTCCCTTTAGGCAGCTTCCCCCAATGGTAACATCTTGTAAAACTTTAGTATATTATCACAACCACCATATTTATGTGAATGCAATCAAAATAGACAACATTTCCATGAGAATAATCCCTCATGTTGCCTTTTCACAGCCTTACCCAAGTCTTGTCCACCCTCTTGCTCCTCCCCTCATCTTAACCCTCTGACAACCACTAATTTGTTCTCCATCTTCTATAATTTTGTCATTTGTGATTGATATGTTCATGTGATTGTCTTCGTTAGCTTGTTAATACGGTGGGTTAGATTGACTGATTTTCTAATATTGAACAAGCCTTTGGTCTTTGGAATCAACTTCACTTGATCATGGTGTATTTATTTTTATATATTACTGATTTATATTTGCCAATATTTTGTTAAGGCTTTTTGCATCTATATATTTATAAGGGATATTGGTCTGTAGTTTTTGGGATCTCCCCCCCACTGTCTTTGTCTAGTTTCAGTATTAGGATAACACTATTTTCATAATATGAATCTCTTCTAATTTCTGGAAGAGAATTGGTACTAATTCTTCTTTAAATATTTGGTTGAGTTCTCCAGTGAAAGTCTCTGGGCCTGGAGATCTCTTTTTGGGGAGATTTAAAATTATGTTTAAGTGCTCTCAGGATGCAAAATTGGAACTGAAATGTGATATCAAACCAGTTGCAGAAAGTGGTACTTCTAAATAATCCATTTGTCAAAAAGGAAGTCACAAGAGAAATGAAGAAATATTGTAAACTAAAATATATTGAATTGAAATAAAATGAAAATACAATATGTCAAAATGTGTGGGACACAGTTAAAGCAGTGAAGAGAGGGAAGTGTATAGCTTTGAATGTATTCCTTGGAAAAGAGGAAACATCTCAAATCAATAATCTAAGGTCATCTTCCCCTCCACTACAGTCTAGAAAAAGAAAAGCCCAAAACATGCTGAAAGAAGGAAGAGAATAATAAAAATAAGAGCAGAAATCAGTGAAATCAAAACCCATAAAACAACAGGAAAAATCAGTGAAACAAAGAGCTGGTTCTTTGAAAAGTTAAAATTAACAAACCTCTAGCAAGGCTGGCAAAGCAGACACAAATTACCAATACTTAGGAATGAAGCCACTCTAGACACTACCAACATCAAAAGGATAATAAGGACATAATACCAGCAGTTTAACACACAAAAATTTTGCACCTTAGGTGAAGCAAACTCTTTGTTCAAAAACTGCAATTTCCACAGCTCACCTAGTATGTGAATAGTCCTATAATTATTAAGGCCATTACATCTGTAATGATTTCCTGTGACCCACTCTGGTAGGGAAAGGGAGGGCACTTCTCCATTACTGGCAGGTGGGAGTAGAAATCCAGGTTCCCCCTCGCCCTCCGCTGACACCCCAGGGAAGGATGCTGAATGGGCACAGGAAAGAGGGCTGCCCACTAGGCCTCCACTGAGGAGGCCTCTTGGCCCTAGCTGGGAAGGCTAGGAGTTCCTCATGACTGCTCCCCACATGGTTGTCCACTGACATGGTGGAGGGGTCTTCTTATTTCTGGAAAGGGTAGAAGTTCTAGCTTCTTATTTTGCCTTCTCCAACCTCACCCTATCAAAGATGGTTGAGGTGCCTCAGTACCGAGAGTAGAAGACTAGGGAGGGAGTGGGGCCACAGTTTTCTTCTGTGGTTTTGGGGTAGAGCTGTTATTGTCTAAAAGTTTTGTCTCCCTAGGCTACACTGTTTTTGGGCTGGAGAGAGCAGGCTTTTACTAGGGCTTTCTTGGCTTAAGCTAGTTGACATTTCTGGATTGCTGGCTTTGGGGCTATATGAGGCAAGAAGAAAACCCAGAGAACTCACCAGTGTGCTCTTTCTTGGGTCCTGATTTCCCTAGTTGCTCTGCCTTCTCTCCACCTTTCAGTGTCTTTATATTTAATGTCTATGGTTTTAGTTGCAGATAGTGGAAGAAGTAGGGAGAATACATCTACTCCATCTTCTCCAAAGCAGAAGTTCATATGTTTAATGGTTCTAAGTAAGCATCTTTGCTGCAAGCATTTTCACCACGATCAGATCATTTCCACCCTGTAAGGCAATTTTGCTGAAAAAGATAAATATAACGGGTTGACAGTTTGGTTTGAAAGATGGTTTCATCAACTGGTTGACAGTTTGGTTTCATTTCTCTATTGATACAGTACTCCCATTTTTAATATATAAATGATATAATATAAATGCTATAAATGATATAAATCTTAGCCAGCTCCCATAATGGTCTACAGAGTGGCATAGAGTTTTGAACCCACATTTCCCATAGAACTTTGGAACATCTATCAGTGGACATGCAGCAAACAATGGTGTAGAAAGTTTTCACAATGCAAGACAAAGCTCACTTACAAATATGCATCCCAGTATTTGGAAATTGATATATCTTTTAGTGAAGGAAGAAATTTTAGCAAAAAAAGAAAAAAATGAGATGCTGTACATGAAGATGAATCAGCAAGCAAAAGCATGTATGATATTATGAATGAAAAACTTTTGATAAGTGCTTAGGTACAATCAAAAAAATAAAATCCACTCTTTGTGCAGTATTGCCATGAATCTGCACTATACATTTTGAATGTATTCAAATATTTAGTATTTCACAATAAAGTCTTTCAAAATTTGTCATTCATTTTTAATGTTTAATTGTGTCCTTTTTAATGAATATCCCTCTTTTATTTTTCATGATTTTATCTTTTATGGCAGAATTGTCTTACAGCCAATTAGTTATGCAGGAAAGATGCTTCCAACAAAAATGCTTCCAGCAAAAACTCTGAACACGATGTTTAATATCATACCTGGTACCCTTTTTATCCATCTACTCAAGATGACGGTATTTAATACATATGAAGTAGTATGGTAGGGACTATGGGAATACCATGATGAAACAAATTTATTTCTTGTGCTTTTAAAATTTAGAATCACATAATTTTATATTTTCATTGGACCTCAGAGATAACCTCATTTAGTCATTTCATTTGGCAGACATGGGAAGTGAAGCACACAGGTTAAGTGTCTACTAAGTGAGCTATAACTAATTATTGGCAGAACTTCCACTGATCCAGAACTCTTTCTACTAGAAAGAGTTACCCTTACCTTAGAAATTCAATGAATCATTTGAATTTATTGTTATTAGAATAGTTTTCTTCCATTATTTCACAGTATCTCGATAGAATTGTTATGGGGTGGGGAGATTGAGGTTCATTTTATGAATTCCCTCATTAATTTGTGCAGATATATTTATGAACTATATACATATTTTTGTCCAAATATGGATTTAAAATTCAGGAAAACTCAATTTCTGTCATCAGATATGTGCTTACCTATAATACCAAAAATACTATAATACTAAAAATACTATGTAAAATACTGAAGCCATTCTGGGAAATTTTTAGAGTTCCTAGACACTTATCGCATTTTTTATCCTGGATCAATTCCAAAGGTGTAATGTTTGCCATTGTGAAATTGTCTTAAGTATCAAATTCTAAATTACAAATTTAAAAGTCCTTTTAAGTGTAATTCCATTTGTAAAAAATGAATTTGTAAAGAATGCATAACTCTCCTTGACCCCATCGATGCTCTAATACCTTTCATTAAGTAGACTCCAGGCATTACTCCTTTCTTCATCCCAGCTCCAGCTAAAGACAGCTGTTCTTCAAGCAGCATTTTTATTAACTTATTTAAGAACTGGGGCATATCTTATTACCCTATTTTCCATTCCTGTCCTATGCAGCTGTAGCTGGTACTTTTCATAACAGCCTCTACATATCAACCTCCTCCCCCATTTCACTCCATTTTGTTTTCTCTTTCTCTTTTACTTTCCTTTTTAAGTAAATTAAGGATGTGTGTGTGTGTGCATGCAAGAGCCTTCTTATTTCTTTATCTATAGTGACCTATTACTTGAAAGCTTCAGGAATGTGCCTGTTGTTTCTCTGAGATTATAAGCTTCAGGGAAAACCATTTATGAATGGTGTAAAAACTCTGACATGTAAAACAAATGACTTTTAATGATAGCAAAATTTCATTAATAATGCTACATTTAGACTCAATTTAAAAATGGTGCAATATGAATATAAAGAAAAGGCTTTGAACAAATAGAAGGTTGTGTAAATTATTGTTAACCTCAACTCAGTGAATTTCAAATATTACAAGTTCATTGTGTATAAGAAAATAACTTTTGGTCAGGAAGCTATTTTATAAAAATAAGGCATGCATAAATAGCAGCCACTATATGATTAAACACTTTCAAAATTCAAGTAAACAAATAATGCTTCTTAGTATATTAATGTTATCATTGTAATTTGAATTTTCACCACCTAGTATTCATTGTAAACTCAAATAAATCACCCATTATTTCTGTGTCTGGATACCTTATTATGAAAAATTATTACTTTAAAAACAATTTGCAATGTTAGAAAGATAATAACTATTATTCCTTATGGATCACAATAACAAAATCTATACCAATTAAAAGATACATTAAAAATCAGTGGCCTTGGGCGCCTGGGTGGCTCAGTTGGTTAAGTGACTGCCTTCGGCTCAGGTCATGATCCTGGAGTCCTGGGATCGAGTCCCACATCGGGCTCCTGGCTCGGCGGGGAGTCTGCTTCTCCCTCTAACCCTACCCCCTCTTGCGCTCTCTCTCTCACTCTTTCTCTAATAAATAAATTAAAAAAAAAATCAGTGGCCTAATTTTCTGGTTTGTTACTAATTAAATTAGCCTACTTTAGAAAGGATTTTTTTTAAAAACCAAGATTCTGTTTGTAATTTTTTAAACACAACTACATTAATATTTGTTATGTAGGAAAAGTCTAACATTTTTAAAGTTTAGACTTAAAATTTATTTTATTTTTTTTTAAAGATTTTATTTATTTGACAGACACAGCTAGAGAGGGAACACAAGCAGGGGGAGTGGAGAGGGAGAAGCAGGCTTCCGCAGAGCAGGAAGCCTGATGTGGGGCTCAATCCCAGGACCCTGGGATCATGACCTGAGCCGAAGGCAGATGCTTAACGACTGAGCCACCCAGGCGTCCCTACACTTAAAATTTAAAACTAACTTTGAATTTAGGATGTTATTACAGAGAAATTGTTAATTGTATAAGACATGTTCCTTGAAAGCTGGATAGAATGCTATTCTCACAAGTACTAGTTGGAACTTTGCCTGAAGATTGAACAATTGCCAGATGATTGTTGAAGTTGAAAGTATTCGTTGACTACTTGGACTAATCTCTAAGGCTTCTTCTCTAGTATGGATATATGAAAACTACAATAAAGCTCCTTGTTTTATTCTACTAACACCTAGATTTACAAAACATTAGCTAGAAAGTATTAATGTTTAGTATTTTAAATTTCTGTATAAATGTAATATATAACATATTTTGAATATTACTGTTACACTTTTATGGGACAACTTTTTTCATGTTTTTGTTTTCTTTTTTATGTTTTTTACTTATGGGAAATTATTTTATATAAAATGAAATGCACAGAACCTAAGTGTACAATTCAGTGGTTTTTCACATACCCCCATGTAACACCACTCAACAACATATAGAACATTTCCATCTCCCACAGAAAATTCCCTTGGATACCCACTCTCCAAGGCAACCACTGTCCTGATTTCAGTCAACAAAAGTTACTTTCAGTTGTTCTTGAGCTGTATGTACTCTTTAATTTCTGGTCTGTTTCTCCCAACATAATTGTGAAACTCATGTTCTTGAGGGTTTCAGTAATTTGTTCTTTTTTACTGTTGAATAATTTTCCATCATATGAATATCCCATTATTTGTGTGTCTGTTTTTCAGGACATGTAGGTTGTTCTAAACTAAGTATTATGAGTAAAACTGCTATAGCTAATTTTGTTTAAATCTTTTCTTGTGGAATTGCTGGGTCATAGTCTAGATATTTGTCTGTGTTCAAGAAACGCAGTTTTCTAAAATGGTTGTACTATTTTAAATACATACCTAACAGCAATATATGAGAGTTCTAATTACTTGTCAGTATCAGCAGAATTTGGTGTTAACAGTCTTTATAATTTCAGACATTCTAGTTCATGTAAAGAGTTCTATCTTATTGTAAGTTTTATTTTCTTATCAGTGATGATTAATGATGTTAAATCCTCTTTCTATGAGTTTGACTTTTTTAGATGCCACACTTATCTTTATCTTTCTGTATCTGGCTTAGTTCACTTAGCATAATGACTTTGAACTTTTCTTCTTTTCAAATATAATCATTTATAGTGCTGTCTCCTCCTGATAATTTTATATCAAAAATTTTAGTTTTTTACTTCCAGATAAAAATATTTTCTAATTTCCATTGCAATTTCTTCTTTGAGCCATGGTTACATAAAAATATGTTTAATTTCTGATTATTTGGGACTTTTCCAGATATTCTCGTGTCATTGATTTTTAATTTATTGCCGTTATTGTCAGAGAATATATCTTTAAGATTTAATCTTAAAAAAACTGTTGAGAAATTTTCTGTCACTCAGCATACAGTTTATCTTGTTGAATATTCTTCCATGCACACTTGAAAATAATGTATATTTTCAATTGTTGGCCATAATGTTCTCTGTATTAGTTCATTGTGTTTGCATATGTTTTACAAATCTATATCCTTACCACTTTTTAGCCTAATTATTCTATCAATTATTGAGAAGGGAATGTTAAAATATACCACAATGATTGTGGATTTATCTGTTTCTGCTGTTAGTATTTGGTTCATGTACTTCAAAGTTTGTTTTTTTTTTAAACACATACATATTTATGATAGATATAACTCCCTAACTGACCCTTTAATCATTATAAACTGTCTCTTTTATCTTTGGGAATACTCCTTATCTTAAAAGTTCTTTTGTTTGATGTTAATATAGGCACATGCTCTTTAGTTTATTGTTTGCATCATATATCTTTTTCTATCCTTACTTTTGAATTATTTGTATCATATTTATTTATTTTTATTTTATTTTATTTTTTTAATTCTTATGTTAATCCCCATACATTACATCATTAGTTTTAGATGAAGTGTTCCATGATTCATTGTTTGTGCATAACACCCAGTGCTCCATGCAGAATGTGCCCTCCTCAATACCCACCACC
>NC_138373.1:125473119-125488983 GCF_054177405.1 Leptonychotes weddellii
CTGTTTGACTTATTTCACTCAACATAATACCCTCCAGTTCCATCCACGTCGTTGCAAATGGCAAGATCTCATTCCTTTTGATGACTGCATAATATTCCATTGTATATATATACCACATCTTCTTTATCCATTCATCTGTCAATGGACTATTTGTATCATATTTAAACTGTGTGCCTAGGGATAGCAAAGTATTCCTCTTGTGGACAGCATATAATTGGGCCTTTCATTTTTATTTTGACTGACAATCTCTTCTTTTTATTTTTTTTACTATGTAAGAATTTTTTTATTTAAATTCAATTAGCCAAGGTATAGTACATCATTGGTTTTTGATATAACGTTCAATAATTCATCAGTTCACTATAACACCAATCTCTGCTTTTTAAATGGAGCATTTAATCTATTTATATTTAAAGTCATTATTTTCTTGAGTTTAGTTCTACTGTTTGCTATTTGTTCTCTCTTTGTCTTATATCTTTTTTAGTTCCTCTCTTCTTTCTTGCCTTCCTTTGTGTTAATTGAATAGTTTTAGCTCTCTATTTATTTCATCTGTTGTATTTTTGGCTGTACTTCTTTGTCTTATTAATATTTAGTAGTTGCTCAAGGGGATTACAATGTGATTTTTTAGTTTATTATAGCTACTTAATATCATACAACTTCACATAAAATATATGGAGTTGCTGGGGCGCCTGGGTGGCTCAGTTGGTTAAGCATCTGACTCTTGATTTTGGCTCAAGTCAAGATCTCAGGGTAGTGAGATCAAGCCCCATGTTGGGCTCTGCACTGGGCGTGGAGCCTGCTTAAGATTCTCTCTCCCCTTTTCCCCCTCCTTCTCCCCTCCCCTCACTCTATGGAGTTGCAAAAGTACAGTTCCATGCATTTTGCTATACTTTGTGCTATTTATATCATGCATTTGATATCCATATATTTTAAATAATTTACATATATGTACATTGTAAACCCCACAATTTATTGTATTGTTTTTACTTACCAGTAGATTTACATAAATTTAGAAAAGACCGCATATCTTTTTTATGTAATACTGTTTTTGGTGTTCTTCATTACAGTGTCATTTCATCCAATGTCACACACCTAGTGTCATTTCCCTTTAGCTTTCTTTTTTTTTATTATTGTTATGTTAATCACCATACATTACATCATTAGTTTTTGATGTAGTGTTCCATAATTCATTGTTTGCATATAACACCCAGTGCTCCATGCAGAACGTGCCCTCTTTAATACCCATCACCAGGTTAACCCATCCCCCCAGAACCCCCAGTTTGTTTCTCAGAGTCCATAGTCTCTCATGGTTCATCTCCCCCTCCAATTTCCCCCCCTTCCTTCTTCCCCTCCTGTACCTCCCTTTAGCTTTCTTAAGACTTTCTTCTAGTGCAGGTATGCTCACAACAAATTCTCTCAGATTTTATTTACTTAAAAATAGAATTATTTTGCTTCCATTTTTGAAGAATATTTTCACTGGATATAAAATTCTGGGAAGTTAGTTTCTCCCCACCCTCCCCCCAAGTACTTTTCCCTTTAAAGATATCATTCTTTTGTCTGTGATACATGTTGTTTTTTCTGGCACTTCTCAAAATCCTTTTTCTTTATCTTTTCTTTAAAGCAGTTTATCAGTGATATGGCCAGTGTACTTTTTGTTGCATTTGTTTTGCTAAGGGTTCATTTAACTTTTTGTATTGGTAAATTAATATTTTTCTGAAATCTGAGAAATTTTTGGTCATTATTTTTTCAAATATTTTTCTTCCATTTTCTATCCTATTCTGAGACTCCAATTATAACCTCTTGATAGCATTCCTAAAATGACTGAGGCTTTATTAAATTTTTTCACTTTTTTTCCTACGTTCTTCAGATTGGAGTTCTGTTGATGTTTTACCAAGTTTATTGACTATCTTCTGCCATTTTTACTCTGGTGTTAAATCCAGTGAATTTTCATTTCAGATTATTTTTAAGTTCTAGAATTTTTATTTAGTTCTGTGTTTCCTTATCTCCATTCCTCTGTTGAAATTCCTTATTTGGTTTCTAATTATGATCGTGTTTTCTGTTAAGTCAAATAAAATACTTATGTTTGAAATTCATTTCCTTCTAATTCCTTCACCTGACTTATTCTGTGATCTCTTTCTATTGAGTACTTTTTCCTCTTGTGAGTCACATTTTCCTGTCACTAGTAATTTTCCTGCCTGCCCAGTAATTTTTAAGCTTATATTGGACATTGTTGGTGATATTTGCAGAAACTCTGGATTTTGCTATCTTGTTCTGAAGAGTGTTGGTTTTTATTCTAACAGACTATTAAATTACTGAGTAGTAATTTTGTGAATGTGTGGTTTTGATTTCTCCATTATTTACAGAAGAACTACCTTAATCCTGGGATATAGAGTAAAGTTAAAGGTATGGGCCCTTTTAGGATTTTAATATGAGGACTGTGCTGTTTACCAATCCCTTAATTTGGTGGAATTGAAACTCCAAATTCTGTCTCCTCTGCATTGGAAAGCAACTAAAATTTCTACTCAGTTTTGCCTCTGTTTCTTTCCACTATGTTCCTCAGTGTGTCCTTCATACATCTACAATTAAGAGATTAGCCAAGGATTTCAGATGAGTTTAGACCCAGAATTTAGGTCTAACCCCTCTTTGGCTCCCTCCTTTTCCAACTGCTTTGGCAGTCTCACATGCCATTTCCTAACACCTCAAGCCAAAAGCCATTTGTATGCTTTTTTGTTTCCTCCAGGGTGCATAGTTGTTATCTTCAAGAGAATTAGTCTGGTACAAACTATTCCTGTACCATCAGAACAGATCCTCAAACTTACTGTGTTTGGGAACTGGAATATTTTGGTATTTTGCTCCTTCTGCAAAATTATTTTTTGCTGGTTTTGACAATTCTAGTCATACTGAATACTTTGATGTAAAAATAGCCTTACTGAATATTTTGTGATAAGCACACAGAGGGGAGGTTTACATTGCAATAATATACATGACTCTAAAATAAACAGTATATAGTTTTGTTCTTAAAAATATTTTGGCAATCAGGGATTTTTCTATTGGCTACTTTATTTCATGGAGTCCCCAATCTCACTCCATCCTTTCATCCTTTCTCCTCTGTTGGTTTTTTCTCTTTTCATCTCTCCTTTGATTCTCTCTCTCTCTCTCCATGTGTGTGTGTGTGTGTGTGTGTATGTGTGTGTCACAGAATCCCAGAAAACTCCAAATTCTTCCTTTTCTTTCATAGAGCTTTCCCCAAACTTTAGAACCAGGACTACTTTTGTATATTTTAATCTATCAAGGATTTCTGTACAACCACAATCCTTAGAAAACAGGAATGGTTTCAAGTAGCATTTGATTACAATCAGCACTGGTGACACTTGTTCATCAATCAACATTGGTAACAGCATTGGTGACACTTTCTTCTTGAAATCGGTACATGCATCCATTCATTTGCTCAATTATTTATTTATTTGTTAAACAAATATTTCTCAAGTTTCAATATAAGCCAGACATTATTGACTGAGTTTTTTATGATTTCTTTTTCCCATTCTACTTCACTGCCCATTAACTACTAACTTGACAGAGACTCCGTTCTTTATCATCTGCTGTTGTGATACTACATATACAAATACTCCCCTTAAATGTTTATTCACTCTTATGATTTCCAAGCTTATATATACTTATTTATCCCAACTTGGCTTCTCTTGATCTCTTAGGCTAACCCACTCTTCTCCTCCCAAGATATCTCTATTCATGTTAATAAGATATGAAACTAACATGTCATTTACTCATATCCATCCTCAAGCAAATCCCCACAAACCAGTATCTTTCCCATTTCTTCATTAGTGTCAATGATTCAATTTCATCTCCAGGTGTTATAGGGTTGTTCTTAATAGACAACTAATTCTGCTATATAATTACTACCCTAAGAACTACTTCAGATAAATAATTTCAAATCAAATTTGTCATTTTGATGGACATTCTCATGATTTGGCTTGGTATATAGAGCTGTCAAACTAATGACTTTATAAAACAAATCAACTCATTTTCCCTCCAAATACAACATATATAACCCACTTTTTTTTTCAGTAATGTCCAAAAACAAAACAAAACAAAACAAAAGTTTTAGTGAAATATTTTTATAAATAAATTATGCATTCAGTAATACTTGACTTAAGAACTAATATTATTATAGCTATGATCCATAGAGTTTTGGATCCCTCAGTTGTCCATTTATACATGCATTAGGATAGACACTTTAAAAATTTTTATGAAATTTTGTCCTGCTTTATACCTTCTCAGTTTTCTTTCTTTCAAGTGTAATATTTAAGATGATTTTATTTGGCACACTAATAAGAGTGCATGTTCCCAGTTTCATAGTACCACCTAAAATCATGTTTATGTAGCATATTTTGATAAATTCTAGCCCAGCTACTCCAAAATCTATTTCTGGGTTAAACTAGATTGCTAGAGAGAAGAATGCCTGAACTGAATAATTAGAACCTCTGAAGAAATAGTTTTACTAAAACATGTTTGATAATCTGCTCACTCACATTGAGAGACATTGTAAGAAAGAGCCAAGTTAAAGATACTTAGCATTTACTATGTAAGGATGTTGTTGAAGATATTGTTCATTAAATTACATGGCAACCTGTTTATTTGATTTTTTTTTGAGAGGAGAGAGAAATATATCTTTCATCTCAATACCAGAGATTATGGTATTTTCTTGTTCATTTAATTTGTCTTTATTTATAATCACAGAGATTTAAAATCTTGAGTTTTTCCTTTGTATTGTTTTCTATAACATAGAGCCAAGTCATAGCCTACCTTTAGGAAGTGTACAATGTACATTTAATCTGTTGACCCAATTCCTGGGTTCATTCCATGTTTTACTCCTATTTCCTTTCTGCCCAATAAATAAGCACATTCTGCTGATGTTCTTTGCCTTTTTTAAAAAATCTATTCCCAATTATTCTTTGTTATTGTAACCTGCATTGCACTGCATATGTATATATAACATCTAACCAGTTTCTATCAAATTATACTTTTCCTAATAACTAGCTACATGGAGGCTCAGGCTTTTCTTTAAGTTTATACTTTACCAGTTAATTTCTGTTGATTGTTTTCTATTGCCTAATAGAGACTACCTAAACTCACCTCTCAAACTTTCAATGCCTTTCAATAACACAACACTTAATGGCCCCCTCTTTTTTTATTATTACTTCCTTAAACTTTCTTTTTTCTAGTCTAGTATACTTTCCAGACTTTGACAATTTGTAGTTACTTACATCTCTCCCATACCTAATGTGCTTAAACATCTTTTCTTCCACATATCTACTGATTCTTAATTCTTCCTTCAAATTATAGCCCCCAGATATTCTCTTTCCTTGAAACTTTCCTTTGGGCATCACCTATTTGTGGTGGTTTCTATTAGTTAAATTACTTTACATATATTTATGAAAAGCAGCTATTCCCTAAGACTATAATAACTTGCCCACACTGTTCAATGTGAATGATCAGTAAATGTTACTGATTAAATTCAAGTTAGTGCAAAATTTATATCTGCTATGCTGAAATTTTTTTGCACTCAACTTTGTAGGAATTTCTATTTTTATATTGATTCATACTATGTTAGTGTTGGTAAACTGTAATTTTATTTGTATATGCTCATATCATATATCAGTACTTTGTGTTTCTAAAAGGACTGTAGATTATTTAAAACTAGTAGAGACAAAAATATTCTTGATAAACTAGGAAAGATTGTGTTGGTACTTTCTTAAGTTTTATAAATATAATTGTTCAGGCATCTGTTTTGTTTAAAAGAAAGTACATCTGTGGTTGAAGATAAAAATATATAGTCATAAATAAAGAATTAAAGAAACTTGGTCTTCCATGTTAGTATACTTAATCAGTTCAGTGAGAAGTCAGTACAAACCACCATAAGAATCTTATCATGGGAGGTTGGCAACTTCTAATAACTGATATTCAGAAGTTCAGAGAATAATTACACTTTATACACATTTTCATCTCCTAAGTGGAACCTACTAAATAGTCACTAAAAACTGACATGCATTTAAACCTACAACAAATATCACTTATATAGTTCTACAGACTTTCATTTCAACCATGATGAAAGTATTCCACAGATAAGAATAATTTACAAATAAAAATGTAATTTACGGAATACCTTGCCAGTGAATGTTGATCGCTTCATCACAGTTCAGTCATGTTTAGAAAATCTAAGCAAGCTGTGTGATTACTCCAGGAAGCATGGAATGATGTGTTCAAATTAGTACCATCTGTGGATAGAAAAAAATTGAGGTTTTTAGTCATTCTTAAAGAATGGAAATCTGATTCTCCATGCTAAAATGAGTGTAATCCTTTTTGTATCTGTAATTCAATAGGGCAGTTGCTTTGAAATAGTCTAGTTCAACACACAGTTTATCAAGAGAGAAGATACTGCATATAAATGCTGGTCTTTTATGAGTGTCACTGAGGTAGCCTTGCTATAAAAAAATGTTTATGAGTTACATATTTGGCCTCAGATTAGATTTATTTTTGGTTTATCTTTCTAAATACATTTGATTGGAAAATGTGGACAAAATTTTGTACCACCTGAAAACCAAAGGACTGTTTCAATGAACCATAATTTATTCATATAGTCAAACATAAATTATTCATATAGTCAACACATATAGATACATTGAACAATTGTATCTAAGCAATACAACACTTATTGAGTGCCCATATGTGCCAGACACTGTGTATCTGTGCAGGCTCCATCATTATGCCTGTCACATGGAAGGCAACTCAATTGTTGTTACTCTTCCTTTAGTCGGGTTACACATAATTCTTCTTGTTTCTTTGTCAAGTGAAAGAACTCTCCTTTTAGACCTTTATTTCTCTGCAGTACTCATTTGGAAAACACAGGAGTCTGTGGACCACTATTAATCTGCTGAAAATTTTTATGCATTACAAATTTTGCCATTAAAGTCTTCATTCCTACAGTCTGAACATTGGAGGCGGAAAAAAGTTGGTCATAGAACAACAATGGGCATTTAGTCATCCCTTCTGCTGAATTGGGAAAAAGATAGTCTCTTCTGCCTTCTCCAGTTCTTTGGATAACTAATGCATCCCATTTTCTTCCCATTTCTAGTTGCTTAGTAAACCCTAGGTAAAGGAAATTGAAACATGGAAGGGGTGTTTGGTGGTGGACTCAAAAAGAGGGAAATGTCTGGATCATACTCCCTGACTCCCATAGGGATAGAGCAGAGTCTATGGCTTTAATGCAAATGAAAAGTCTATATTAAACTTCTCAAGTATCCCCACTACACTTAAGATAAGACTAAAACTCTTCAATCCAGTCCAGAAGGCTGAACGTTATCTGAGGCTGAACATCTCTAGCTTTCTATCTTCCTATCCATCTCCTTGTGGACCCAGCTATATTCTTTAAGTGCTTCTAATAGGCCATGACTCTCTTTCCCTCAGAATCTTAACATCCTGATGTTTTCCACCTGGGAAGCTAATCTTATCTGTCAGTTCTCTGATTTAAATTAAAGCCTTTCCTGACCATCTATCTAAATGAAATCTCCAGGGCGCCGGGTGGCTCAGTCAGTTAAGCGTCTGCCTTTGGCTCAGGTCGTGATCCCAGAGTCCTGGGATGGAGCCCCACATCATGCTCCCTGCTCAGCGGGGAGTCTGCTTCTCCCACTACCTCTGCCCCTTCCTCCCACTTGTGCATGCACTCTCGCTCTCTTGCTCTCTCTCTCTCAAATAAATAAAATCTTTAAAAATAAATAAATAAATGAAATCTCCTGTTATGTCCTCTTACTTATTTGCTCATTGTTCAAAAAAATATTTATTAAATGTCTATTTTGTTGCAAGCATTACTCCAGACCTTCAGAGACATAATCTAATATGTAGATTGATATTTGTTTGTGTATATGACATATGAATAGGCATACACATTTTGGAGTAATTGCTCAATCTTTTTTATTGATATGAATGTAGAATCAGAACCTTTCTAGATCTTTGGAATACATATTGGAATGAAGTGGAGTTGAAAAGAGGATTAGGCCGGGGCGCCTGGGTGGCTCAGTTGGTTAGCGACTGCCTTCGGCTCAGGTCATGATCCTGGAGTCCCAGGATCGAGTCCCGCATCGGGCTCCCTGCTCGGCAGGGAGTCTGCTTCTCCCTCTGCCCTCCTCCCTCTCATGCTCTCTGTCTCTCATTCTCTCTCTCTCAAATAAATAAATAAAATCTTTAAAAAAAAAAAAAAAGAGGATTAGGCCTATTTGAGGTGGGTTTTCAGAGTAGAATTAGGATTTAGAGGAGGGTGGCTATCAGTTCAAAATAATGAAGTACAAACTAAGAGAGTTATCTGAAAATAGATTTTAAAATGAATCCCCTCAAGATTTTGAGTTTCCTTTTGCTCTATATATTTAAGCAGAGTCCAGAAAAGTAGAAATTGGCCATTTTATAGAGGAAAATTGCATTAGTTTTCTATAGTTATGTCACAAATTATCACAAACTTAGTGGTTTAAAACTACACCCATTGATTATTGCACAGTTCTGTAGGTCAGAAGTCTGGGTATGTTGTGCATGGATTCCTTATCCAGAGGCTCACAAGCCAACTCAAGGTGTCAGTAAGCTATATACTCATGTGGAGCTCAGTCCTCTTCTAAGCTCACAAGCAGAATTGGTTTCTTACATTTAGAGGTCTGAGACACCCATTTCCTGGCTGGTTCATAGCCAAGGGCTTCTCTGAGTTCCTAGAGATGTCCTAGATTCTTTATCCTATGGCCCCTTCTACTTCTAAGCCAATAATGAATGAATTTTTATACATCAAATCTGTCTCTTGCTTAGAATATGTTCCTTCCTCTTTTGTAATGAACCAAAGAAAACTCTCTGCTTTTAAAGGACTTGTGCTAGAAAATCAGGTCCACTGCATAATCTCTCCCTATTTTATTTATTTTTTATTTTTTTAAGTCTTTAGTTAACATACAGTATAATATTAGTTTCAGGCGTACAAATAATGATTCAACACTTCTATACAACACCTGGTGCTCATCACAAGTGCACTCCTTAATTGATTTGGTTTCTTAATTATAGATAAAAAACTTTTTCATATCAGCACCTATCAGAGCTCGGTTGAAAAACTGGATGAAGGTGAGTGTACAGGGGCCAGGAATCTTGGGAGACATCTGCCTACATAAAGGTCAGACATAAAAAGACAAGTTGACCAAGATCATCTCTAAACTTCCTTCAAATTCTGATCCTGTCATCTTCTGATTCATTTGCCAGTTCCATGAATTCAACCACCAAAATAGATCTAAAAATATATTTCTTTCTTATTGCTACCATCTTCTTTCTTTTTTTTAGCATATCCAGTGGTATATAAATTTGTCCCTTTTTCTGTAGTGTAATTACTAGACTAGACTTGATAAAATGTACTTCTGAACATCTCCTTTTGACACCTTGATAGCTTTCCATTGCCTGACAAACTATAAGTTCCTCTAACACAGTATATCCCCGGGTTATTGTATAGCTGACCTATTGTATATCTAGACCTTTCTACAGAACTCCAGACTCATGTATCCATCTATGTGACATCTCTTTCTGGGTATCTGGTAGGCATTTAAAGTTAACATGCTCAAAATAAATTCGTAATCTCTCTCCCCAAAGCTTACTCCTTCCACATCATCTTGGTTAATAATGACTTCAACCTTCTGTTTGCTCAGTCCAAAGGCTTTAGAGCTTTCCTCTACTCTCTCCTTCCTTTAAACCCCACATGTCACACATCAGCAAATCCTGTCAACTCCCCTTTAAAATATGTTCAGAATCTGAATGCTTCCTTTCATTTCTTCTGCTGTGATCCCCACCAGGCCATCATGATCTGTTGTGTTGACATTGAAACAGCCTACTAATTGCTCTCCCTGTTTGTACCCTTCTATCCCTTCAGTCCATAATCAGCACAGTAGTTGGAGTGACTGTGTGAAAACAAGTTAGAGCCTGTCATTCCTCTGCTCAAATGAATGTCATAAGAATGTCCTACAATGTCGTATACAATCTAGCCTTCATTATTTCTTCTCAGACCTCAACTCCTACTAGCCACACTGGCCTCCGTGTTATTCTTCAAATATACCAAGGATGGTTCCAACTTAGGGCTTATAATCATGCATTTTCCCTTGCCAGGAATGTTCTTTTTTCAAATATTCCCATGGTTTGTTCCCCCACCTTTATCAGGAACTTCATGTCTTCTAATCAGTGAGGCCTACTCAGTTAAAAATTTTAATATCCCTGGATCATCTTTCTCTCCTTCTTCCTTTCCTTATTTCTCCCCAAAACACTAATCATCATCCAAAATACTATATACAATACTCACTTATACTTTTATTGTACATAAATATCCCGAATGTAAATTACACAAGGGCAGGGACTTCTGTCTGGTTTATTCATTGTATACCCAGCACCTACGATAGCACTTGGCACAAATTAGGTGCTCATTAGATATTTATTGAATCCTGAATTAATATGATATATTTAAGAACGAATGAGTTTTCCAACTTATTTTCTTATTTTTAAGTGTGACTATTGTCATATAGTTTTTACTGATTATGTCATTTTCATACAATTCATTGTTACCATTCTATCTTAGTCTTCTAAGCAAAAGCCTTTGCACTTATGCAGGAAAGGCATGGTTGAAGAAAGTACTTATGTCACTTAGTTCATTGTTCTTTCATGTTCCTAACCATAACATGCTTGTGTTACTTGTTCAATAAGTGGCTGTTTCTTGAAAATAAGACATAAGCCTTTTATATCTTGAATCCTTCACACCAGGCTCAGAGCCTCACAGGTGGTATACAAATAGCAAACCAGTGGTCAATATGAAATCTAATAGGTGACCCCAAGTAGGACCATGTGATTGTAGATGATATACAGATACCTTTGTCTGTGTATTAATGTCAGTGTGCTGGATGATGTTCTAGAAAGTGTTTTGTCAAATTAATTAATTTATTTATCAGTTTTGTCAAATTTAAGTATATGCAAGATAAAATAAAAATAAACTAATATGTAAATTATTAATTCTGCTAATAACACTGTTTATTTAGAATTATTGTATAATCAATATTTACTATATATAAGATGTATTTGTGTCTATCCAGACATTTAAATGTAAGTATGTCTTTCTTGGGAACTGAATATTAAAACTCAGTCCATACCCAGGGAAGTACATAAGATTAAATGAGCATACAATTTTCTTTGTACTAGTGTTTATATATGAAGCCAAAGTAAGTTTATATGAGATTCTTATGAGTCAGTTTGGGAGCAAAATTGGGAATTAATCAAATCATAGTTGTTTTGTCCTCTGCCTTTTGAATCAATGGTCTCTGAAGCATCACCTTAAGGTTCTGCTCATTAAATGTGGTGATGCTAATCTAAAGGCAGTTGTAATAAGAGATTGCCACTAGGTGCATAATAAAGACATATTTTTGAATCCATTTCTTCCTTCTGTTTGACAGCTTTTGGTAATTCTAATTGTTTTCAATTTTTCTCCTTTAACTTTTAGTTCCCAGTGTTCCCACAAATATTGTTTTTTCTAATGTTCAGTCAACTAGTGCAACATTAACATGGATGAGACCTGACACTATTCTTGGCTACTTCCAAAACTACAAGATCACCACTCAACTACGGGCTCAGAGATGCATAGAATGGGATTCTGAAGAATGTGTTGAGTATCAAAAAATTCAGTACCTTTATGAAGCTGACTTAACTGAAGAGACCGTGTATGGATTAAAGAAATTTAGATGGTACCGATTCCAGGTGGCTGCCAGCACCAATGCTGGCTACGGCAATGCTTCCAACTGGGTATCTACACAAACCCTTGCTGGTCGTAAGTATTCCCTCGTATATGTGTTTATACGTTTGCATTCAAGGAAAAGCTCTTTGAATGCTTTTCCACAGAAATCACTCAAAGTATAGGTAGTGATTGCTCTTGCAACTTTAGTTTTATATCTTAAAAATAACTAGTACCTTACTAGTTCAGACAGCATCGTTAATCATAATTACCTAAATAAATTTGTTACTTATCCTGAATACTATCTACATGGAATTGTGATGCTTCCATGCAAAGGAAATAAATATATATATATTTATAAATAAATAAGTACATATATATACACACACTGATAGCTGTTGAATTAATGATTTTTACTTAACACAATTTTGTGTAAAATCACTGAACATGAAAATTACTGAATTAGTGTATAAACTAATGCATGTAATAACATTTGTTTTTAATTTAATTGAATCCCAATGGGAAACTCAATTTCAGACATTATTAGTTAAGGCTTTTCTCAGACTTTCAGAGTTCCACCAAAGTCCTAGAGTCTTCTCTTGCAATAAAGCATTTTGGGCCTCTCTTGTAGTATATTATTAGGTTATACTCATTGCCATTGAGCACCCTTTGTCCATACCTACATTTTCCCTTCATATCTGGATGCTCTGCTGCTTTTAAGCCAGACTTTACAACTTTTTCAGTGACTTTAGGGATACACACACACACACCCACAGCAGCTGAGATAGGTCTCTCAGCAAGCAGCTTTTCAGCTTGTGCTTTATACCTATATAAAATTCTGAGGCAAAGAAATACCAAGGGTTCAACTCTGAGTTTGAGATGTGGAGAAGGAAAAAACACAGAAAAGAAACACAAAATAATTTCTCAAAATTATTCTGCCATCTACCCATTTTTAGAACTTTTGTACTCAAGAAAGAGCTCTTTAAATGCTTTTCCATAGAAATTATTCAAAGTATGGTAAAAATGCTATTATAACTTTAGTTTTATATTTTAAAACTAATTGTTACCCTACTTGGTTAGATAACATGATTAACCATGAGTGAGTAAATAAATTTCTATTATTTATCCTAAACAGTATCTACATAGAATTATAATGGCTTCCATGAAAAACAAATAAATTGTAAGTCAAGTGCTGTGAAAGCCAGAGCTGCACTGTCCAAAATGCCATTTCCACCCCAAGCCATCCTGAGCAAATTTCCAGTTGCCCAGGTCACCCAATCGCAATACCCTCCCACATAAACCATCCAAATAGGGACCTTATGTTACCATTCTTCTATCTTGATCAAGACTGTTACTAGGTGATTCCTTTCAAATCCAAATCACATTTTCCTAAAATTTTTTGGTACCTGTAAGTAGAGTACCAAAGAGAGATACAGTGAGATTTTCAGTGATAAATAGATGCTGTTGTAGGACTTTATAGATAAACTTTGATCTAGAGACTTTATTTTTTAGGTTACTAAATGTATTCCCAGGAATGCCTGGTGTAATTTTTGTATAATAAATGTCCAATCAATATTTGTTAATGCAATTCAACATTTGAGATAGAATCCAAACAACTCAGCTTTCAACACAATTATCCAGCCACTCCTCCTTGTAGCACTTTGACTCTAGGTTTCTGTAATATCTGCCCTTCTTTTTTTTTCTCCTATCACCCTGGTAGGTCTTTCTCAGTCTCCTTTGCTCATTCCTTTTTTAAATCTAAGTGTTGGAGTGCCCAGATATCTATATTTGACCCTTTTTTGTATCAACACACAACCCCTACGAGATCTTACCTTGAAGTGGTTTTATCCTGTCCTATGACTTTAAGGTCTACTGATACAGTGATCATTCTCAAATATCTGTTTCTAGCTCTGACTCGTCTTACTATTATCACTGCATTAACCTAACTGACCTCCTGAGCTTCCAGGCTGATCTTTTAAACCTAAATCAGATGATGTCACTTCCTTGTTTAAAGCCATCCAATGGATTTCCATTGCTTTAGAATAAAATTCAAATTTCTCTTTTTTAAAGATTTTATTTAATTATTTGTCAGAGAGAGAGAGAGCACAAGCAGGGGGAGAAGCAGGCAGAGGGAGAAGCAGGCTCCCCGCTGAGCAGGGAGTCCTATGTGGGGCTCGATTCCAAGACCCTGGGATCATGACCTGAGCCGAAGGCAGGCACTTAACCAACTGAGCCACCCAGGTGTCCCAAATTCAAATTTCTTAACATTATCAACAAAGTCCTATATGACTTGGGCCTTTGCACCCCCCTGGAATGTTCTTTTGACTGGAATGTTCTTTCACCCCAGCCTCACATGAGCAGCTTTTCATAATGTATACCTCTACTTAAATGATTCCTGCTCAGAATGGATTTCCCTGACCACCCAATCTAAAACAACTTTGCAGTCTTTTTCTAAAATATCATGTTATCTTAATGAGCATTTATAATTATGTAATAGCTTTTTATTTTTATTTGTTTTTAGACTCTGTCTTGACCATTGCTATTTCTTATTGCCTAGAGAATGGTGCCTGGTAAGAGTAGGTACTCTATTACTATTTCCTAAGTGAGTTAAACTTGATGGAGTAAACTCAAGTGGGTAGGAGAGAATGAACTGTTTTCAAGTTCAGGTGATACTGAGGTTGATGGTGCCATAACACAGAAAAGAAAAAAAAAATCAAATTTGGATTGGTTTAGTCAGTAAGCATGGTTATTTTGAACCTGTTGGTTTTGAGAAGAAATAACTATTCTAGTCCAATTAACTAGAAAACAGAATACATGCTAAGAGATAAGAATGTAGGAAAATAGGGATTTCAGTTGCATCAACCTGGAAAATCACAAATGAAGATTTGGCTTAAAAATGGGACACTGAATGGGGTACCTGGGTGGCTCAGTCGGTTGAGCGTCTGCCTTTGGCTTGGGTTATGATCCCAGGGTCCTGGGATAGAGCCCTACATTGGGCTCCCTGCTCGGCGGGGAGTCTGCTTCTCCCTCTCCCTCTGCTGCTCCCCCTGCTTGTGCTCTCTCCCTCTCTCTCTCAAATGGATAATAAGGTCTTTAAAAAAAAATTTTTTTTTAAATCTTTTTTAAAAAATGGGACATTGACTGAATGAATAAACTTTAAAGTCCCGAGGCAACTGGAAGTTAACTGAAGGGGTACTATAATGAATGAAGTAGGCTGATGCAAGGCAATTGGGAGTGGTGGAAACCGTGACAAATTAACAGAGAATGTGCTATTTAAAAGCTAATAACTGTCCTATAGACAGGTCATGCCATTAGGACTTCTGATGTTTTCAGAGAAACAGGAAATTTAGATTTTTTTTTATGTGAAAATGCTCAGTTTCTTGCTTATAACAATTTGGCCTTTTTTTTTTTACTTCTTTTTTTTTAAATTTTTTTATTGTTATGTTAATCCCCATACATTACATCATTAGTTTTAGATGTAGTGTTCCATGATTCATTGTTTGTGCATAACACCCAGTGCTCCATGCAGAACGTGCCCTCCTCAGTACCCATCACCAGGCTAACCCATTCTCCCTCATGGCTAACCCATCGTCTCTCATGGTTCGTCTACCCCTCTGATTTCCCCCCTTCATTCTTCCCTCCTGCTATCTTCTTCTTTTTTTTTTTTCTTAACATATATTGCATTATTTGTTTCAGAGGTACGGATCTGAGATTCAACAGTCTTGCACAATTCACAGCGCTTACCAGAACACATACCCTCCCCAGTGTCTATCACCCAGTCACCCCATCCCTCCCACCCCACCCCCCACTCCGGCAACCCTCAGTTTGTTTCCTGAAATTAAGAATTCCTCATGTCAGTGAGGTCATATGATACATGTCTTTCTCTGTTTGACTTATTTCGCTCAGCATAATACCCTCCAGTTCCTTCCACGTCATTGCAAATGGCAAGATCTCATTCCTTTTAATGGGTGCATAATATTCCATTGTATATATATACCACATCTTCTTTATCCATTCATCTGTCGATGGACATCTTGGCTCTTTCCATAGTTTGGCTATTGTGGACATTGCTGCTA
>NC_138373.1:125489083-125557928 GCF_054177405.1 Leptonychotes weddellii
CCAGTAGCCCAGATCTGGCCTGTGGACAGCTACTTTGGAGACTTTAGTTAACTAGACCTTCTGCCTGCACTGAAGGTCTGAGGATTCAGACACTGAGGATTCCCATCCTGACACTGAGGATTCCCATCCTACTCTTTACCATCATGTCACTTGGATAATACCTGCTTTTACCTCCTACAGTGAGCCAGCAAGTGGATTTTCTGAATGCATCATCTCTTCAAGCACTCTAGACATAATGATAAATGTTCAGTTAGCATAAAATGACAATTAGCATGATTAATTCAGAATCTGCTAAATGAACTGCAAAGCTGAGTTTTCAAAGAATCTCACAGCCTTAATTTGAAAATTTACGAATTTTTCCTTTTGAGTGTCATTCCTTCCACCTGGTCTCCCCTCCTCCTTACCCCCTTTTTAAGATCTGTGATCAACTCACTAGAATTAGATCATTTTCAATTTCCTACTACTCCATTTTGCTCATTTTGGCCTAAAGGAATAATGGTAGATTATTGCAAACTTTCTGCAATCAGTGTGAGCTTTTTTTTTTTTTTTTTAAAGCATTATTTTCCTAGTTTTACCAGGATGTCTCCCTTTGTCATTGGTGGTTAGCTGGTTGGTTAGTTCTTGGTGCAATGGAGAAAGTAATCTTGGCTTCTCTTCATCCCAGCTTCCAGGTGCCTCTCTACAGAGCACTAGTTTGTCTTTTATCTGGTACTTTTCTTCTCCCTGGATCAAGTATCTCATTGCCACAATTTGAATTCACCATCAGAGAATACTTGAGTATGAAGATATTTATCAATATTTAAGTAGGTTGTCTATACTAATCCTTTTCCCTTTCTCTTTTTCTTTCTGCTTGAGAGCTGATTTTCTACTTTGTTGTTTATCAGTAGAATAAAAAAATTCTTCTTATTTTAGTTCCAGAGGATACATGGAAAGTGCCTTTCTACCACTGTGATTTAGAGAGAAAAGTAAAAAAGTTTATATATTTCAGAATTTGTGACAACAGGGGCGCCTGGGTGGCTCAGTTGTTAAGCGTCTGCCTTCAGCTCAGGTCATGATCCCAGGGTCCTGGGATCCAGCCCCACATCGGGCTCCCTGCTCCACGGGAAGCCAGCTTCTCCCTCTCCCTCTCCCCCTACTTGTGTTCCCTTTCTCGCTGTCTCTCTCTCTCTGTCAAATAAATTAAAAAATTAAAAAAAAAAAAGAATTTGTGACAACAGACATACGATTTTTCTTGGCATTTGCAAACTTACTCGCTTTTCATCTGAGTATTTGTATGTATGGGAATAATAAATTGTATAAGTTATTAGAATGAGTTGGTTACCCCTTTTCTCAGAATGGAGAAGACATTTTTCTGAATTGTGTGTGTATATATACATATATTCATACACACATATATACACACACACACATATATATCTGAATTTCATAATTATACAGTGAGAGAAAAGTTTTATTTTTTATATTAAGCCCAGGAGAGATCATCTGAGATTGCATTTGATATGAAAGACAAAAAGACACTACACATATTATTGCCAGATAATAAAAATAGTGAACTAATATATGATACAAGAATAAAATAAATTAGGTGGCTCAGTTGGTTAAGCATCTGCCTTCAGCTCAGGTCATGATCCTGGGGTCCTGGGATTGAGCCCCATGTTGGGCTCCCTGTTCAGCAAGGAGTCTGCTTCTCCCTCTCTCTCTGCCCCTGCTCGTGTGCTCTCTTTCTCTCTCCAATAAATAAATAAAATCTTTTAAAAAAAGGAATAAAATAAATTAAAATAGTCCAGCAACAAAAATCTTGATAAGCAGTAATGCTTTTAAGATAAAAAATAAATAATGATTAGGTGTTTATTCTGAATATTAAAGATGAAAAGTATTAAAGACATTTTACAAACATAAAGTAATCTGAGTGAAGAAAATTAATGTTTTGTAATATCAGTCATTATTCAAAAGAGTGTTATGTTGTTTCATAATCTGATATAAGAAGATAAAATGAAAATGAACAATTTCTCTCAATGATAGGAAAGACTAAACAACAGTATAAATTAGTATAAATCACTATTTCGTATGTGTGCATTTCTAATGGCATCGAGTTGCACATAAGCACTTAGTAATAGGCCCTCATATCAAAAAGCCTGGAACTTCTTGAAATGACCTGGAAATTGATGGTTAGTTTGATATCAACTTTTTCAAAATTTTGAATTCAAAATTCAAAAACTGAATAACTCTGAAAGACCACCCAGTCTGAATAATAAATATTATAAAAATGTTCTGAAATGGCCTGTAGAATAAGAAAATATATAGTATTATCTCTCTTTGTGCCCATAAAGAAGAGTATTCAAATTGAAGATCCAAGAAGCAAAGTTAGAATGCAAACAAAGAATTAAATTGGGTTACTTTCTACATTTGAATCTACCGCTGTAAACTGGAGTGAAGAAAGGAAACAATATTCAGCCAACTCAAGCTAACATTTCTTTCTCCCACATACTCTGATCTAGATAATTGAAGCCAAATTGCTTTTCTCCTTAAGTCATCTGTATAATAGCCGTAACTCTCTACTTCATGCTGAGTGTGTATAAATACAAACATAATCACAAAAATTACAAATGGCAGAAATATTTAACTTGAGACATTAAAGTCTTGCAGATTATTTTACTCATCTCTTTTTTTTGATTATCCTTATACTCAAAAGCCATTTGAGTTGTGTGTGGGGGAGGAATGTAGAATGGAAAACTATTAAATATCTCCATGGTGCACAATAAATACTTATAATGCTGAGGAAATGTACAACTTTAAAAGAGTGTGGGTGTGAAATTAGTATGGAATGAAATGAGACTCTCATAATGTGCATCTCCTATAGACCACCAGGACTGGAAGACAGCAAGAAAGGAAAATTCCTGGGGTAACACTTAGGTTGTGAAAACCACAGGATACCATACTCATGAGGAATTTTAACTACCCAAACATCTGTTAGGTTAAAAAAAATTTCAACAAAACATGCCTCATCAAAGAGGCTTCCAAGGAATGCAACTTTATGATCTAAAAAGAAGAAAAACTAAATAGAGGGAAAAATATGCCTTAACAATTTTTAAAAATAAGAAATGGTTACTGAGCTACTATATATTCAATTATTTTCCTTAATTTATTCTAAATGGTGTAATGCACTTATAATGTGATAAGTGCTATCATAACAAAAGTAGATATTATCCCTTCTATAAAGAAGCAATTATATAAAGATAAGAAGAGATGTTAGCCATAAATAAATAGGAAAATATAATCCAAGACATAAAGAAGCCCATTTAGTGGCAATGCATTTTTAGAATGGCTCTAACCTGCTGCCACTAGAAGAAATGATTATAATTTATTCTAGACATGATGGTTGTACTTCTGTGAAATGAGTTAGATGCTATTGAAAGCCTTCTCAGTTGCCTGAATCTCCCAAATGTGTGGTTCAAGAGGACATCTCTCTACTAGGCCTGTAGGTTGAAGTAACTGCTATGACTGCTTAGGTTTCCACAGACATGTCAGACCCCATATACCACTGCCCCCGCCCCACTGCAAACCTTGCCTGCCTTTGTGTTCCCTGTTTCAGTGCATTGTACCATTGTTCACTTAATTGTTCATGCCAGCCACCTAGGAATCGTTAATTATTTCTAGCCGTCTCCCATCCCCCACCCCCAAGTCCATACCTGAGTCCTATTGAATTTACCTTCTAAGTACTTCTTGAATTTATTTTCCTCTGTTAACATCTCTAAATCCAGACTCTTAAAATTAATTTCCTAGATTATTACAAAGGTATCTGAATGATCTTTCTTGTCCCATTTTCTCTACCCGAAGCCAGGTTTTGAATACACCTATCTGACAATGTTTTTCCCCTGCTTAAAATCTTTAAGTTTTCTGTTTTCCTGTTTTATAAAAATCATACTTTTTAGTATGCTCTATGAGGTAGGTCATCTGTGATTTTGCTTATATTCCCCTTGCTCTTTCTCTTTTGTGCTCCAGAATCTTTGCTGTTCTTTCTTACTGTCCTTCGTGTCTTTTTTTTTTTTTTTTGAGAACAGCTTCCTTTTCTTTATATTTCTCACCAAACATCTCTTTTGCAAACCCTTCCATGAATTCCTCTTTCCACTCCCACAGCTCGAAAATTGTTTCTCAAATACTGAACATTTTGCTTCATAATTGTTTTTCTCTCTCTTTTGTAGAACTCTAAGCTCCTTAAAACCAGAGATGACTAGGGGTGCCTGGGTGGTGCCCTCAGTTGAGCATCAGACTCTTGGTTTTGGCTCAGGTCATGATCTCAGGGTCTTGAGATCAAGCCCCGTATTGGGCTCCATGCTCTGCACAGACTCTGCTTGAGATTCTCTCTCTCTCTCCCTCTGCCCCTCCCACTCATGTACTCTCTCTCTCTCTCCTCTCTTTCGCTCAAATAAATAGATAAATCTTAAAAAAAAAGCAGAGATAACTAGGTGATCATGTGTTATGTATGTTTCCACCCTCCATACCTACTCAGTATCTAAGACTAAATGATTATGGCATTTGGACTTGAGGAAGGCATTTGACTTCATGTGAAAGTATTTCAATTCCAAAATTCTCCATTGCAAAATAGTTCATACTAATTCTTTTCTTCATTTTTTGTATATAATTTGTCTTTCAAATACTTACATGGTTATAGCCAAAATTAAAATTCTCCCAGTTACTATGTTTAACATGTTCAGCTTCTTTTATTTCACAAAACCAGTCTATTTTATATTGCTCATATTGTTTTTATTTTTCCTTTTCATTAGCATAGTAAGTATGATTACTGCACTTAGGAAAGAAATATGCATGTCAAACAGTAAAGGAAAATACATGCCTATTTCAGAAGCATTAACAGTATCTAAATGATTAACTGAGATAATAAACTTAATGTATTTGTATAGCAAGGTGGTATCATAGTAGATTGATAGTCCATGAAGAAAACAAAAGAGAACAATGTCTAAATTTGGGCTGCTAAATATGATTACAAAGAGAAGATATTTGGGTGAAATCATAATTTAAATGACAAAATAGTAAGCATATAAAATTAAAGAATTTAATAGAGCATTCAACTATATATTTAACTCAGAAGAGGTTTTGCCAGATTATTAAACAAGTTTTCAGAGTTTAAATAAAAATATTTTAGGGACGCCTGTGTGGCTCAGTTGTTAAGCATCTGCCTTCAGCTCGGGTCATGATCCCAGCATCCTGGGATCGAGCCCTGCATTGGGCTCCCTGCTCAGCGAGGATCCTGTTTCTCCCTCTCCCACTCCCCCTGCTTGTGTTCCCTCTCACTGTGTCTCTCTCTGTCAAAGAAATAAAATTGTTAAAAATAAATATTTTAGGGGCACCTGGGTGGCTCAGATGGTTAAGCGTCTGCCTTCGGCTTAGGTCATGGTCCCAGGGTCCTGGGATCGAGCCCCACATCGGGCTCCCTGCTACGCAGGAAGCCTGCTTCTGCCTCTCCCACTCCCCCCTGCTTGTGTTCCCTCTCTCTCTGTCTCTCTCTGTCAAAAAAAAAAAAAAATAATGGCAACAATAGCTAAACTTATCAAGTTGTTATGTGCTGGTTCTATTCTAAGAACTTTACACACATTGATTCATTCATGAACCTCATTTATTTCTAGGGTAGAGTCTGTGCTCTTATATCTTGAATAGGACTTCAGCAAAGCCTCCTGGTGATATGAAAGTACCACAAAAAAGAAGCAGAAAGGGGCACCTGGGTGGCTCAGTGGGTTAAGCATCTGCCTTTGGCTCAGGTCATGATCCCAGGATCCTAGGATCAAGTCCCTCATCATGCCCCCTGTTCAGTGGGGAGTCTGCTTCTCCCTCTCCCTTTGCCCCTCCCTCTGCCCCTTCTCTCTCTCTCTTGCTCACTCTCACTCTCTCAAATAAATAAAATCTTAAAAAAAAAAAAGCAGAGAGGTGCTATGTAGGATTACAAAGAGAAGCTATCCAGGTTAAATAGTAATTTAAAGGAAAAACTAGTAAACATTTAAAATTAAACTATTTGCTAAAGCATCCAATTCAATATTTAGTGTCCAAAAAATCTTTTGCCAAACCTTAAGCAAGTTTTCCAGAATATAAAAAATATTTTGAAATCCCATTTGCATGCATAAATGCAATGTCTTTTTCAGCAAAAGCACTAAGAACCAAACAGTTAAAAGAAATTTTAAGGATTATTATTATCTGATATTATTAACTTCAACAACTAGGACTAAAACACACCTGAAGATATTAGACAAGCTTCTAGTATATAATCCAACAATCTCCGTTCGCAAACAGATTGGATGGGACTTTTCTTCAGACTACACTTTCAGTTTCTTTTCTCTTTGCTGATACACCTGATAGTTATCTTACCTACATACAATGAATGGAAGGATGAAATAGGGACATTTATCTTGGTCCCAATACTCCATTGTGGTGATGCCTCGTCTGTATTATTCCAGGTGGTTCCTTCACAGAGCTTCTATGTTCTTATGGAATACAATGGCCTATTATTACTGTGGAAACTTTGGGAATGGGAGGGAGTGACAGTAGGGAGAAAACTCGCCATAATTTATCCAGAATTAAAATAAATGGAAGGTAGGAGGAGACCAGTGTGTGGAGTGTGTATTGGCTGGATGCACATTCCCATGTTTATCACCACCAGCTCCCAAACCCTCCTCCACTGCTTCCCTAGCCCTCACAGAAGCAGTAATTTAATCCCTGCCCAGGCTTCTGATTCAGTTAAGTCTGGGATGTGACTTTAGAATTTGCTTTTCTGACAATTTCCCAGGTAATATTGATGCTGCTTGTGTGGAGACCACGTTTTGAGAACCACTGTTGTAGAAAGTTATTTTATAAACGTGATGTTATTCTAGAAAAAGATGTATTATCTGATCCTAAAAGCAATAGTACTAATATTAGAATATTTTTATTCTTACCTGGCATTACTAGTGTTGGAAGTGAGAGTTTTTTGTATTTTGTATTTTTTTCAACTTAAGCCAGAATGAAATGACTCAGAAAATTACTCATTACACATCACAGAAAATGGTCATTCAGTGAGGTCTAATACTATGAGCATCCATGAATCATTCTCAGTACTCATCAAGCAGTCTAATTAGACAGATTCTTAGGCTTAAAATATTTGCCTTTGTGATGCCATCTTGCTGTTGGAAAATGTAACTATAAAACAAAATTAAGGTCCTGTAGAATGGTAGGAAATATTTTATACACCAACCATATTGTCCCATATTAGGCAGTGAGATCACTGGGCTTTAGGGAAACATTCAACACCAGGGAAGGATAGCTGATTAATGTAGTGTTGTAACCAGTAGGATATGTTCTAGGATGCTCTTGGCCTGCATACATATATTCAGTCTAATTGCTGAACTTCAGGTCCCTTGATGAGCTGAATTATTTAAAATGCAAGGAATCCACTCAAACCACCCAGCCAATTAGATTTCCTCTAGTCCTGAGAGACAAGTAAAACTTAAAGCTAATTCTTCCAGGTGTGCTGAATCAAAGCCAACTCACAGTCCTAGGGGCTAATACTTGTATAAGCTAAGAAAGAATGGAGTCCTCATGTAGTGATGATAGTAGCTAGGAATGTGGTAGTCTACTCTACCAAATCCTGAAACCAAAATACCCTGAAGGGTAGACCCTTGAAATAAGCTTTAAGCTCAACTTAAATCCAAATAGATATACAGACAATTTAAATCACATGTGTACAGAGCTCAAGATTTTCTGTCTTGTGAGTTGTTGTCAAATCATTTATTTAGTTATGTTTATTCTTTTAGGAAAGTCACAATAGCATGGTGCACTAAAAAACTATATAATATTTTTTACATTTTTCATCATTAAATTTGCAGGGATCTGCAGAAGGCAAAATTACTAATAAGTCTTTGAATGTGCTTATTTTGAAAGTATAGTATTAGACACACCAAAATATATGGTTCTTAATCAAACTGGCATAGACTTGGGGGCATTAAAACTCTTATATGTATGAGGCAAAATGATGGTCTATCCAGACTCACCTTTCAGCTAACACACTTAGCATGGGGACACAGATGGATGGGAAAGATGACCCTGACCCACATAAGACCCACATTCCTGTGCAAGGATAGAAGCATGATAATCAGGAAATGATGGTTGTTAGTTACAGAAAATGCATTATTGTGAAAACCAGGGGAAAAGTGCTTATGAGAGGAAGTGATTGGATTATGGGGAATGAGAGAATAAAGATAGATCATTCCTACTGAGTAAATTGCTGTGATTTATAAGAGAAAGGGTATAGTGATATCTTGGCCCATTACTGACCAGATTCATTTCACAAACAATCCTAAATCAGAATGTGACAGTTTACGGGGAGACAAACAAAGTCTTCCAAAGATGCTTATATGTTACTAAGCTTTTAAACTGGCATATTTTCATCTCCCCACACCTTTACTGTTCTAAGGTTCCTTGGTTTTGCTGGTTGACATTTATAATTGTGATTTTGCATTCTCCCTTATATGACTCTAGTAATAGTTTACTACACATTGGAATAAAAGAGAAAAAATACTCATATATTTTATTATATATTTTTGGAATTTTGAGAATTTCCAAAAGAATATTACCTAAAAAAATTTTGAAAATATCTTATGCTTAAAAGTATTCTATAATATTTGGGCAATATTAAAATAATTAGATATTGTTTTATAACAGATGAGCATTTTGGTATTCTATATATTTCTCTTAAATTATCTATGAATTAAGTGATTATCTTTAATTGCTTTATACAGATAAAATAAGAATCAGTTATATGCATATAATATATTCCTATATCAGTTTAGTTTATTTTTTTAATTCAGATTTAGGAATTCTTATGTCATATTCTAATCCTTCAAGAATACAGATTGATATACTACATTCTAAGAAATTTTTCACAAAGGATTCAACACAGGAAACACTTGTATAAAAAAAAACAGGCAATTTCATCAAATTTACTGAAAATGCAGATGTTGTTTAGAGTGTTTCTTAAAAAAGAAAAAAAGAAAAAGTCCTTGGGAAAAGTTCAAGAAATGGCATTAAAGCACAGCTCAGTGAGGGGCTAAATACCTTGCCTTTTTCTTATAATGATTTATTAGTGTATAGAACTGAAAATATTGCGTAGTCCAGTTGGTTAGGGTGTGCCATGAATGATCTTTAAATGTCATTTTTCTCTCAGCTCTGCTTGGGGTAGCAGACGCTCCCTGATGAGGGCTTGACTACTAGTATTTAAGGAATGATTGCAGGGTTGACATTTTCCTATGAAAGACAAGAGTTGAAGTAAGGCTTCATACTGCTTTCTGAGCTATGTAGGCACAGACATACTTGCAAGACTAGGCAAGGTTTACCTTGGGAAATGGTTTTGGATCTGCCCTCACTTGAGACCCAAAAGATCCAAACTATAGAGCAGAGGAGATGTAGACATATTTCCTTGGAAATATTTCCAAAGACAGGCTACCATCAACATAGTCACAGAAAAATCTCATCAACTTTCTTAGTCACAGAAAATTATCAGTAAACTGTCTGTGATGTCTGTCAATAATGTACCGTCTTGCCTGCCTGCTAGAGTGAGTTTGGTTTAAAAGTTAGTCCCAATAGCCATTGAATTGGTATACTTTATAGAGGTATATGAATTAGATTCTGGAGATAATATTTCCTTTTTGGATCTCATTAAGTTTGACCCATCTTTCTGGTATGAGTTAGATATCAAGTGTCAAAATCTATAGAGGCCACTTTAGTCCATGAAAATATACTATGGCATTGTCTTTTTATCCATGACAGCACTTCTTACAAAGCCCCTAACACTGGCTTTAAAGGCCCTACACAAACTGGCTCCCATTTCCTCTCTTACTCTCATTGTTACCTGACTTCAGCCTCACTGGAATCCTTGTTATTCCTAGAATAGACCAGGCAAAATCCTGCCTCAGGGCCTTTGCATAGCCATCTGTGACACTATTCCTTCAAACATTCACATGCTCCTTTACCTCCTTCAAATCTTTGTTTTAATGTCACCTGCTTATAGAGACATGCCCTGACCGCCGTATTTAAAATAGAAATTCCCATCAGCATCCTTATTCTTACTATCCTGCTTCATTTTTTGTCATGGTACATATCACTTCCTAACATAGTATGTAATTTACTTACATATTAGTATTAACTTACCTAAATTTTTATAATATATATTATTTATCTCCCTCCACTAAAATAGAGGTTCTATGATCTTTATCTCTTTGGTTTTCTTCTCCACCAGCAGCGCTTCAAAAATGCCCACATGTAGTAGGTGTTCAATAAATAGTTGAGTGAAGAAGAGCAGTTATATTCTAGAAACTCTATATGGATAGGTCTACAACTACGTCCATCATTTCTATAATCTTTATGTCTTCCCAGTGTCTGGCACACAGAAGGTGCTCAATCAATATTTGCTGGTTGGATAAACATATAAATTTCATCTAAAAGCCAACAGAACATTTGGGTATAGCTAAAGAGAAGGGGAGCCTAAAATATTTTCTTAAAGTGGTATACTTTAAATTTGTGGCCTGTCAGAAAATTGTTCCATTCCACAATGGCTCTTACAGAGCTAGAAGGCAGGTTTTGCAAAAAAGATTAATTAATTTAAATAATAAAAACATTAATTATTAATTAATTAGTAGATGTCTTAATAAATTTGTACTTCTAGCCCATCCCCGTTTACAGAGTCAAAGGCAGCAGAAGATAGGCCATTAAAAGCTACAAACCATCTTATATTTTTCAAAGCAGATTTCTCTGTGAGAAGAGTGTACAGTAATGATCAGTAATGGTGTACTTGGTCCTGAAGCCTATCCACTCCTCATTTAACATTCTGCATATAGAGATTCAGAGATACTATTTGTTATTTTGTAACTTGGTAAGGTGGGCATAACATTTCTAAGGAACTCCAGTTTGAGAAGGAAAGATGGTTGCCACTCTTGAATATGAAGTGCATTATTCTGCTAGGGCATCCAAAAGCAATTAATTATGCTGGTGTCAGGAGATCTCTCATAGCTCTCATTTATTATATGTAATTATCTAAATGAATTGTGCTACAATTTGAGACACTTTTCATAAATCTAGGATCATAAAATTAGAAGTAATAAAGACTGAAGATGTTAGGATATGCAGGTGTGTTTAAGTGCTGGGATTCCATGATCTCTCCACATCAGTTACCAGAGAAATCATGTACCCGATTCTGTCATCATTAGTATGTTCTTCTCAGCTCATCAAACCTCTGAATCCTGAAGTATCCCCTCTTCACTCTCTTTCCTGAATGCCTTCCTGGGCCATACTGACTAGATCTCTGAGTCCATGTCCAGAATATTGCACAAGGGTTAGAAAAGGTATGCATAGGGAAGATATGTTTGATATCTCGAAGGCATTTTCCCACAGAAACTTCCTTATACACAATTGCTAGATTCCTCTGTTGTTACATCTGAATATTGTTTTAAAATATTTTAATGCTACTATTAAAATGTATTTTTATGGGCTGAGTTGAGGACCTAAATCCCACCCATAACATCTCTCTTGGAAACGTACTCTAAGTGCCAATAATACATTCATAGTTTGAAAATTGTCACTGCTATTAACATTTTAAATAACTATCTGGTACTGAAATAAACCTTTGTCTCTCTTCAGATCATGTGACTCACTTGAACCAGATATGCTTGTTGTATTTATGCTATCTCGATTTGTAAAGAATCATCTGAAATTTTTTAAAAATTCTTTCCCATCCTGGCCCTGTCTTCCTAGTTCTAGGTTTATCTTTCAAATTATCAGGTAGGCATTCTCAATTCTTGTGAGTGTCTCAGACTCAATGAGTACAAATCCAAAATTATTATCTCCTTCCAAAGTCTTAACCATACTAAAATCAGTATCTGCTCCTAAATATGCTGTTGGTATGAATTCTATTAACATTCTCCTGGTGTCAACACATGAATTAGCTTTTGCTACATCCTCTATGTCAGTTTTTACCCACATATAATCAGCCTCAAGTTTTTTTTTTAATTAAATTTTCTAAATGACTCTAGGATTCATCCCCTCCTATCCAATCCTAGTGTCACTAATCTAATTTAGGATCTCATCATATCTTATCTGGCTTTTTGGAAATAGCCTCCCTGGACTCAATGCTTCAGAGCACTTATCTATTCTATAACTACTGGAGTTTTCTTCCTAAATCCTTAGAAAAATAATTCCTTTTTCAAAAACTTGCAGTGGCATTCTATTATTTAAAGAATAAGCTTCAAACACTTTAGCATAATAACCTAACTTAGTTCCCAAAGCCCATTTGAGGCGTGTTCCTTACCATATGAACATGGGTCTCTCTGTGATATCTGTATTCCTTGAATTTAGGGATTCTGAATCTTTTTTGTACCATGGATTCCTTTGGCAGTCTGATGAAGTGTGTGGACTCCTTCCTAGGACAATATTTTTGAATGTATAAAATAATAAACATAAGATTACCAAGGAAAACACTTCTACAGTGATAAAATTCTATCTGTCTGTGGACCCTGCTGTTTGTGTCTTTGTGGTTTTGCTTGTGATCCTCTTAGCAAAGAAGTGCCCCTAACCCTACTCCTCTGATTATTGAAATCCTTCTCATCTTTCAAAACCTATTCAATTCCCATCTACTCTGTGCAACTTTACCTAGACTCCCTGCCCCGTCTGTATTCACCACTTTGCCCTTTGCCCATTCACAGTAGATTCTTTGTATTTCTAATTAGTCCTTACCTTAACTTAGCCTTTTCTTATAGTATATTGTGCTAATTGACAATGATGGGCCAAATAGTAAACCAACTGGCCACTTTCACACATTTTGAATTCATGATTCTTTTAAAACACTATGATATATGCATATGAGGAGGAAGCTGAGGTCCAGAAATTTTGTTTGACCAAGCTAGTACAATTTGTTGCTCTTATAAATTATTTGAGGAAAGGAATATTTTAATAATCTTTTTCTTTATACCTTCTCAGGATCTGTGGAATAATATTTATTCAGCAGTGTTTCCTCAAGTGGATTTAAAAATTAGAAAAACTGGAAAATTCTTATCTCCCAGTATTTAATGCCCCTCGAATTGACTAGGGGCCATAGGAGGACAGAGATATGCATAACAGTGTTCCTAGTTCAATGTATGTCAAATCAGCGGTGACTAAATCCTTCTTAACATACTAAAAACTCTTCTAATTCCTAGCAGTTTCACAAATTGAAAATTCACACAAGGGTTTTCAGCAGTCAGTTCCCTAAAATATTATCTCTTGTTTTGCGCCCTTGATAAAAAACAACAGTAATAAAAATAGGACAAATTAAAGTTGTGTGGAATAATAATGAATTCAGGAAACATTTACATTTGTGATAATATCAGTTGTATAACCTATTTCCTATGTTACTCCCTCTGTGAAAACAACAAAAGCAACCCAATTTTAAATATAATTCCCTTGTTCCAGTTTCACTTTTTTTGTAGTCAAACATGTTTCTACAGGTCTTCCTAAAACAACATTATTAGACAATCTATTTTTAAATAAAAGCACTTACTAAAAAAGATTTATTTTGCAACAATAATAATTTCAAAATATTGCATTTAAAAATCATACATTTATGATTATTAATTTCTCATGTGGAAGTTTTTTTTTTTAAAAGATTTTATTTATTTATTTGAGAGAGAGAATGAGAGACAGAGAGCACGAGAGGGAAGAGGGCAGAAGGGGAAGCAGACCCCCCCGCTGAGCAGGGAGCCCGATGTGGGACTCGATCCCGGGACTCCAGGATTATGACCTGAGCCGAAGGCAGTCGCCTAACCAACTGAGCCACCCAGGCGCCTGGAAGTTTCTTATATGTAGTAATTATTTTGAAAGGAATTACATCTTTTGATTTGCCAATGCCTTTAGCATGCTGTGAACTATAAATTAATGTATAATTAATTCATTATCACTATCCTTTTCTCATGGCCTTTTCTATTATTGTATTGTAGCAAAGACTAACTCAGATGTCCCAGGGTAACTGATTTTCTATTTTCACAGCTCCAGATGGTCCTCCTGAAAGTGTGTATGTAGTAGCAACATCACCTTTTAGCATCAACATCAGCTGGAGTGAACCTGCTACCATTACTGGACCAACATTCTATCTGATTGATGTCAAATCGGTAAGGTGTATCTTACCTTATGCAAAAGACGGTGTAGAGAGTGATTAAGAATACACATTTTGGGAACCAGACTATTTGAATTTTAATCCTAGTTCTGTTAGACCTCAGGCAACTTATTTAACCTATGTGTGTTTCATTATCCACATCTGTAAGGTAAAGATTAATAATAGTACCCAGGGTACAGAAATTTTGTGAAGACTAAATTAGAAAATATGCATAAAGAACTTTAAACATTGCCTGAGTAAGGCTCAGTAAATGTAAGTAAGGCTCAGTAAATGTAAGTAAAGTATTATTAGCATGATTGTCATATTTATCCCCAGGGTATAAATAATGTATGTAAACAAGTGGTTAAATTGATAATAATACACTGGTTTAAAATACAGTGAAAAAGTACTTACTTCAGCAGCATATATACTAAAATTGGAAAAATACATAGAAGATTAGCATGGCCCCTGCACAAGGATGACACTCAAATTCATGAAGCATTTCATATTTGAAAACAATAATAACAATACAGTAAGAAAAAAACCTCATAATACAAAAGGTGAAGGGAGAAGGCATTAGAAGAAATAGCTCCCAAATAAAGTAATATCGGAGCTTAATTGTGAAGAACACCTGAAGCAGACCATGAGAGAGAAATGGTACTAAGAGTGTGAGAAGTAAGATTCATTCAAGAAAAAGCAAGTAGTTCAGGAATCCTTGGTCAAAGCATTCAAGAAAAGTGCTGAGAGAAGCTAGATTAGAAGGCCAACGGTCTAACATGTAATGGAATTTGAGTTTTATGATAAGGCCAGTGGGGTGTCAACTGAGGAATTAAAGCAGTGTTGGGATAGAGATTTCTATCTTATAGGATCAGCTTGGTTGCACTGCTGAGGATAGAGCAGTCTTAGTGCAAAATTTGGCAAGGGGACGGGACACTATAAGAATAACTGGGTAAGAAAAGATAAGGACAGAGAAAATGTAGTGAGGGAATGGAATGGAAAATAATTTACATCTACAGAATTTGGTGGGAAAAAGTCAGTGGATGGTGAGTGAAAGGAATAATCGAGGATGACCTTTAGATACAGGATTTGGAAAATTGTGAGGAGAAATAGATTTGTAAAGGAAGGGAATCAATTCAGTATTAGATGCACTGAGTTTGAGATGCCCAGGAGTCCTCCAGGTGAAGATACTCCCTTAGCACTATTATATATAGATATGGAGCTTAGGAGAGGAGATCTGAATTTGCAGATTTGGGAAGTGTTGGTATTTAGATGATAGTTGAAATGATAGGAAGGGATGAGATTAAATATGGGACATGTAGCCTAAGAACCTCTTCTGTAAGAACTAACCTGAGGATTGAATCCTGGGGAATCCAAACATTTAAACAAGAGGCCACCGAAAGCACCAGACTGGAGTAGCCATCCAGACAGAAGGAAACCCAAACATGAGAGTCAAGCCTTTCACCTTAAACAAGGTGCTTAACAATGTAAATAATGCAGAGTTCTTAGCTAGGATTAGGATTGGAAAAACCTTGTGAGTGCCCGGCTTGGGTTTTACTGGGCCTGATGACCACTCTCTTCTCGTGGCATCTAATGCATTGAGTCATTTATGGTGAATTCTCCTGCTTCCTTGATGTCTCTACCTACCTTTTGTTTAATGTTTATAATTTTATTATGTCTTTATGTTATTTCTAAAATGGAAGTGCTGCTATCTCAAAAGACCTGTCATGATTAAAAGAAAATTTAAGGGATTATTGGTGTATTTGTACTCCTATTCAGTCTTCTGTTTATGTTCCTTTTTAGAGCATATTTGTGAAGACTTAGTTTGTAATTAGCCAAAAGTAATCAACACACATGACAAATGCTCTGGGAATATGTATTAAAAGCAAATCACAAAATGATAATGCTCTGTTCTGTCAAAGACACCTTATTAATGAAAATAGTTCTCTCTTGAAATTTGAGCTTAAAGGAAGGGAAAATAAAATATTTTTTAAAATGATTTATAACCTCATTTCCTTAATATTCTTACTGAGTTTAAAAATAAGCAAGGGAAAGAGAGAAGAATGACTAACATGGTAATTGCTTACTTTATATCAGTTACACAGTAGCCTCTCCATAGCTTTACCTTATCTTATCTAACATTTTACTGTAAATATATTATCTTCATTTTTAATAAAGGGGAGTTGAGGCACAGAGATGATAGCTTCTCAAATAGTTAAGACCTGGCTACAGCCAGTAGACGGTGGTGTGATATGAGAAAGGAAAAACCACCAAGTAGCAAATAAAATTTGCCAAGTTGAAATATATGCTCATCCAAACCTTTCAGGTCAAAGATAACAAGAATTCAAATAGATTGTAGTACTTTGTAGTTTCCCCGGGTTCTTGGAACAAGGCTGTCATTTAGTTCCTTCTTTCCTTTATTCATTCGACACATGGTTTTAAATACATCCAACATGCCAGCATTGTGCTAGGTGTTGGATACCTAGAACAAGTCTGATGTGGTCATTGTCTTTACAGAGCTTATCTGCAGCTCATTTCATGGATATATAATTATCTACCTTCAAGAATGATCAGATCCTAGGCCAGGGAAGAACACATGTCATTGAATTTAGGACTTACGCTGTGAGCCTGGCCTTTGGTAAATCCTAGTCACAGGGACATAAAACTTTTTTTCCTAAAAGACTCAAGTTAAGCAAAACTTGACAGTCTTAAAGATATATGGGCACAGATATCACCCTGGATGATACTACCAGAAATTCATGCATTTTGTAGTCCTTTGTTCATTGTTCCCTTCATTTTTTTCAAAATAACAAACATTTATTGTTTCTGTTCACCAAAAAAGGATGCAAAACATAAGTAACTCACACTCTTATGGGAGACACCAGAATATAAACAGGTAAATATAGAATGTGAGCTATGCAGTTTTTTTGGAATATAAACTAGCAAAGTAATTAAAATTCCTGTTACGAGGGGCATACGATACAATGGAGACTTCACAGAGCAGGTTAAATTGATTGTGGGACTTGAGGAATGAATAAAGGTGTGCGTGGGGGGGAAGGGGGCAAGTGGGGTAGGAAAAGGAGAGAAAATAGAATCAAAGTCGAGTTGCTGACATTGCCTATAAAACTACCATACTGCAAAAATAATGGGACACATTTCATAATAATAATAGATGATCAAATATAATATGAGCAAATAAGCTTGAAATTGATGGAAGGGAAATAATGAATCAAAAAGGTCTGAGGTTTCATTCCTGGGTGTGTGGACAAACAATGATTAACAATAATGACGACAGAGTAGATTTAGTGAAGAAAGATAAATGAATTTTGATACATTCTGTATTTGAGGACCCAAAATTCTTTTTGGATTTTATTAAATACATTTTTAAGATACAGTAGATCACAGGCACGTTATGTCATATTTTTACTACTCAATATTAGGTATGTACTATTTTAATGGAAGACATTAAAATAATTTAATTTTACTTTATAAGATCAGGCCCAGTGTAGTAGTGTAGAGAGCTCTGGATTCTTGAAAGACTTCAGAGCAAATTCTATCTCAGCTACTAAATAACTATGGAATGTTGAGGAATTCACCTCAACTCTATAAAATCAGAATCCAAAGAGGTATAGAGGTCAGTCAAGTAACATAAACTTCACCCAGTTGGGTGAAGCAGTGATGAATTGGACACTCATGCCCCATTGTAGAAGTCAACTATCACTCATCTCTAGATAATTATTACCCAGCATGAATATAATCCTAGTCTTAAGGAAAATTTAAAAAGCTAGATTTTTATGTGATGTTTAAATGCTGACAGCTAACTGAATCACACACACTTTCTACCAGTGAGAACATGCACTTGATCAATAGTATTCCTATGCTGATTTGTTTTTCTGCCACTTTAGAGAAAGGAGGCAACTGCCTTCAATGCTCTAAGGTGGGAACAATCTATTTGACTTTGCAATGCGTATGGTATTTATCAGCCTTTTGCTGTGTTTCTCATAGAAACATCTTTCAGTTCAAAAAGTTCTTAGAAAAGAGCATTTGAAGACTATTTTGAACAAGAAACCTTTCAAAGGTACAAGGGAGGGTCAAGTTGAAAATGAGCTTAGTACTGTGAACAGTGTATACAATCTGGTTTTAAGTGTTTCAATTCAGATACTAGGGAGTAGCATGCATTGTAGGATTTCAAATTTTCTGATGTTCATCTCAGGAAAAACCCTTCTTTGTATTGCTAGAAACTTTAGCTATGTTTAATCCCTTCAGTGAATAGGCCAGACTCTTCATCAAAGGCACACTTTGTTTGACACACTGTATGACTATGTTTAATACACCTAAGGATGCTCATTTTTGCACATCTAATAATTATAACATCCACAATTAATTGAGTCCTTATCCAGTGCCATGCATAGTGCTAGATGGGAGTTTTTCAAACTACAATCATGACCAAAAATTTTTAAATGAGCTGGAATAAAATTTAAAAGAGAAGAAAATACCAAATGCATTTCAGAAAGAAGTTGCTTTTCTTTTTTTTTTTAGGTTCTGTTAATCACCATACATTACATCATTAGTTTTTGATGCAGTGTTCCATGATTCATTGTTTGCGTATAACACCCAGAACTCCACGCAGTACGTGCCCTTCTTAATACCCATCACCAGGCTATCCCCCCACCCCCCTCCCCTCTAGAACCCTCAGTTTGTTTCTCAGAGTCCATATTCTCTCATGGTTCGCAAATGACATATCAGATAAAGGGCTAGTATCCAAAATCTATAAAGAACTTATTAAACTCAACACCCAAAGAAGTTGCATTTCTGAAAATTGTTTTTAAGTTATAAAGAAGTGTATGTATGTATGTGTGTATATATATATATATATATATATATATATATATATATATATATACACATGTATGTATGTATACTCATATATATATATGAGTATAAATACACACATATCCTGAGTTATATTACAAAATGTGTTTCCTTTTTGTAGGTCATGGTCAAAAAAATATCAAAATCTCTGTGCCAGCTACTTCAGATCTATTTTTCTAAATCTCACCAAACACTATGAATAGATATTATTACTCTAGCTTTACATACGCAGACAGTAAGACACAGAGAACATAAGTGATTTGTCAAACGCTACAGGAACTATTACATGACCAAGTTGGGATTTGAATCTTTAATGTTTGATTACCAAAACCTGTATTCTTTCTCCTATAAAATATCACAGTAGAAAGTAGAGTTTCATTGACACAGATAATACTTGCTTGTTCATTGGATGGGTTGATTGATTGTGGTTGGTTGGGTGATTTTTTTTTCTTTTACTTTCAGTTGTTGAAATAATTGCTTATAAGTAGACTGTTAAAGTGGCACTTTAGATTTCCCAGGACAATATGACTGCAAGAAAAAAATAATTTAAATCTTGGCTAGATAAATATACCACATGTAGCTTTGTAGTATTATGTTTTGGTGATTTGGATCTCAAGTGCGACTTCTTTAATTACTAGCTATTTTTTTCCTATAGGTAGATAGTGATGAATTTAATATGTCCTTCATCAAGTCAAATGAGGAAAATAAGACCATAGAAATTAAAGATTTGAAAATATTCACAAGGTATTCTGTGGTGATCACAGCATTCACGGGAAACATAAGTGTTGCATATGTAGAAGGAAAGTCAAGTGCTGAAGTGATTGTTACCACTTTAGAATCAGGTAAGGCATATTTTCCATCACTGTTAAAAGCTGATTGAGATTTAAGTGTCTTTCTTAGAATTTCTCACACCACCCCCTAAAAAGGGTATGCGTTACAAGAAATTTTTAAAGTGTATAAAATATAAAATTCAGTGATTCACCATAGCTGACAAAAGTGAAGTTTTCTATTTACATTTTTTAGGCAAAGTGGAATTATGTAGAATAATCAGTTCTTGGAAATAGAGAAACAAATTAGTTCATAATAATGTCCTAATTGTATTTTTTGTATTTATTTAAGCACTAACTATTTCAGAAATTTGAGTTACCTTGCCTAAGAGATGATTTTTCAAATGGTCTATGGTCAATAATACTTCATGTAAAACCCCATTTTAATTATTTCTGTCCATGGTTTAAAATGCACATTAAAGTAATAATATTCTATCATTATATAATCTGGAACTCAAAATTAGAATCCAGGTCATGCTTACCATATCTGTTTTCCTCACCTAATCAAATGACATGTTTTATTATATAACCTATTTAATAAATGTCAGAATCCATACAGATTTCCTCAAGTTCCTACGAACAGGGTCTGAATGAATTAAGTTTGTAACCAATAGGAATTAAGTGTGGAAAGTCAGCTTCCCAGAACTTGCTTGCCCTATCCTCCTTCAGACTCCTGATGTTCTTTGCCACCAGATATATCTTTGGAAAGAGCACATGAAGGGATGTGTTGCTATAGTTTATTTGTTGCTATCTGTAAGGTAAGTATAGGAGGTAAAACATGTTTTTAGCTCGTCTTTTCATTATGTTATATACTCTATAAAGATAACATCTTATCCTCAGCACCCTAAAATTTCATTTGTTTCCATTTTGCTGCCACATATATCCCAGATATTTATTTTCTTATACTTTTTGCATTTCTCCCACATCCTACCTGTTAGGAAAGATGCTGCTGGATTTATTCTCACTCATACCATAAAGCACTGATTGTCAAATCTTAATGTGCTACCTCTCACAAAGATATCATGGTTAAATAAATTATTACTAAATCTCTAAGAGTAGAATTTTAGAGGTAAAACTAAAGATATTTGGAGAATAGGAAATGCTTTCCATCATTCAGAGAGTTATTTCACTTATCCAACCTTAAACCTTATCTGATTTTTAGAGAAAGTTCTTATTAAAAGAAAATATATTTTTATATCATAGAAATGTATAACAGCAAATATGAAAGTATGTGTTGAGCCAATTTAACTTTCACTTTAGCTATGAATTTTTCCACTTAATATGTGATATTTGGCACTATAACGTGTTTATCTGTTTCTCTTTTTCTTCTTCTTTTTTTTTTAAGATTTTATTTATTTATTTGACAGAGAGACACACAGCGAGAGAGGGAACACAAGCAGGGGGAGAGGGAGAGACAGAAGCAGGCCTCCCACCAAGCAGGGAGCCCGATGCGGGGCTCGATTCCAGGACCCTGGGATCATGACCTAAGCCGAAGGCAGACGCTTAACCGCTGAGCCACCCAGGCGCCCCTCTTTTTTTCTCCCTCTTATTTATTTACTTTTTTTTTTGCTTGCAAGATAATAAATAATAAATAAAGATACTAAAGCTTGAGCATCTGAACCTTTGACAGCCAAATATTAGCAGCCTTCTTCATGGAAATTCCTTCACTTAGTATGGAAGATATATCCATTTCGGTTTGATCAAAATAGATATATTCATGTAATCAGTCATTTATGTAAAGAACATTAATTATGTAGTACAGTAAGAACTAGTTCCTATATTCATAAATTAATTTTATCCTCACATGTATCATTTTTTTATAATTTACTGATACTTAACTTTTGTATATTAGGCTAATTTTTATTTATCAAAAATAAAATGGAATATCTAGAATATATAAAGAACTCTCAAAACTCAACACTTAAAAAAAATCCTATTAAAAATTGGCAAAAGACATGACTAGACATTTCATCACGGAGAAGATACAATGGGCAAATAAACTCATGATAAGATAGATTTTCAGCATCATTAGCTATTAAGGAAATGCAAATTAGAACCACAATGAGATATCACTATGCATCTCCTAGAACAGATAAAATAATAATTATAAAATAGTGATGATGCCAAATGCTGGCAAAGATACAGAGACTGATCTCTCATACATTGTTAGTGGGAATGTAAAAGGGTGTAGCCACACTGAAAAATAGTTTGGCAGCCTTTTATAAAACTAAACATGCACTTAGAGCACATTACCTAGCAATCATATTCTTGGGCAATTATCATAGAGAATTAAAAATTTATGTTCACACAAACAGCTATAAATGAATGTTAATAGCAAGTTTATTAGTAGTAACAAGAAACTGGAAACAACCCAAATGTTTTTCTGTGATTAAACAAACTTAGGTGTATCCACAAAATGGAACACCACTCAGTAATAAAAAAAGAATGAACCATTGATACATACAACAACCCTGATGGAACTTAAGCATTATGCTATTGTTTTTCTTAAAGTGACAGAACTATGAAGGACAATGGTTAGTGTTGTGGGGATGCATAGAGTGCAAATACAAGAGGATAGCCAGGGAAGTTTCTTTATGGAAATTGAATAGTTTTATACTTTATTTCTGGTGATGATTGCAGGAATCTTTACATGGAATAAAATTGCATAGAACTGCACACACATTTATGAAAGCATGAAAAAATGGTGAAATCTGAATAAGATCTGTAATCTAACAGTATTGTACTAAGGTCAATATCCAGGTTTGATATTAAACTACAGTTAGGTAAGTTGTCACCACTGGTAAAACCTGGGGGAATGTTCTAGGGGACTGTATGTGCCACTTCTGCAAATTCCTGTGTGTCTTTATTATCTTTAAATAAGCAATACAAAAAGTCATGGAAATGCATTCTCTATAAAAGCAAATCCATGTAGAAGTCAAAATAAATAAATGACCAAACTAACTGGATCACCATTATGATTTCTGTGACCTACATGTATCAGCCATTTTGCTTGTTTCCATAACATATATGGTTTAAATAATTTGTGTAACACATTTTATAAACAGAAATTTGACACAAATAAATTTTATATGGAGATTAAAAAGAACACAAATTTTAAAAAATTAATTGTTTAATATTTCATTTTAGTCCCCAAGGATCCGCCTAACAATATGACATTTCAGAAGATACCAGATGAAGTTACAAAATTTCAGTTAACATTTCTTCCTCCTTCTCAACCCAATGGAAATATCCAAGTATACCAAGCTTTAGTTTACCGAGAAGATGATCCTACTGCTTTCCAGATTCACAACCTCAGTATTATCCAGCAAACTGACACATCCGTCATTGCGATGTTAGAAGGACTAAAAGGTGGACATACATATAATATCAGTGTAAGCATTCATAGCGTTTAATTATTCACCTATTTTACAAAGTCAGTTTACAAACTCAGCATTCAAAAATACTGCAGCTTAGATGCACACTAGATTTCTCATATCTTTTTGTGGGATTGTGTGAGACATGCCAACAGAAAATAACATTTAGAGACATGAAATTGCTTATTTCCTATTATAATACAGCAAGCACTATGAAAATATGTAGGTAACAAAAAAGTTTTCACAATAGTAGAAATCCAGAAATAAAATAAAGGGGAAAGAAAATGCATGTTAAAAGCAAGAGAGTAGTGATATGTAAAGAGAGAATTCTACCTAAAGGGAAGCTGTTTATGTGTGATTAAAAATGGAAAATGGAAAAGCAAATTTCAAAGGCAAAGGGCAGAAGTAACTATTTACATGTTTGAAGTTCACATGCCTTTCACGTAATAATTACTAAAGCTAAACATTTTACATCCTAATTCTAAATTATCCATGTGTGTTTATATACATGCAGACATACACACAATTTATTTCAAAAATGCTTTTTTTGTAGTAGGTCTTAAAATTTTCAAATAGAATTATATGGGTCAGAATATCATCTTTTAAGCAACATAGAGTTCACCCCAACTTCAGGTAGCTTAGTAATTAATTTTCCTACCAGTTCTTTATGATTATTGTGTAAGATCAGAACTCTGTTATTAAAATTTATATTCATATATACATATGTTTTTCTCTATATTATATCTATATATCTACATATCTTCATTTCTTCCTTCACTCACTATATATCTTATTATATATATATATATATATATATCTGTCCTGCTAGGATTCTTGTTGCACATCCCATTAAATGGACCATTATTGTGGAAGGTCTATTAGAATAGGGAGGGTGGTTAAGAGGATGAACTAATCTGAGTTCAAATCCTGACTCTGCGATTTGTTTCTGGGCAGTTGCCTCAAATCTGTACCTCAGTTTTTTTATCTAAAAAAACAGTAAATTCTGCTCCTGAAACTAATATTACACTGTATGTTAACCAACTGGAATTTAAATAAAAACTTGAAACAAAAAAAAAAGAAAAAAGGAAAAACAGTAATAGGAATAATGACTTCTTTATAGGATTTTTGTAAGGATTAAAGAATTATAGTTATGGGAAGTTGTGAGTGCTCCAGAGGAAACAAGAGGAAAAAATAGGAAACAAAGTAGAACTAATTCATAATTTAAAGAACAGTAAAAAAAATTCTCTAACTTACTGTTGAGAAAATGCAATTTGTAGCTCCTCAACACCTGGGAGTTTATTAGAAATATATAATTTTCACATCCATCCCAACCTACTGAATCAAAACCTGCATATCTTCATTCAGCAGGTTTACAAGTGACTTCTTTGTACAACACAATTTGAGTAGCTCACCTAGCTCTTCATTTATTATCTCCCTTAAATGTTAGGTTGTACCACAAAGAAGTAAAAATAACGAAGCACACCATAATATCACTTTCCATTTTTAATACTTTTTTAAAAGGTTTTATTTATTCATTTGAAAGAGAAAGAGAGTGAGCTCTAGTGGGGGGGGTGGGGCAGAGGGAGAGGGAGAAGCAGGCTCCCCACTGATCAGGGAGCCCCTACAGGGCTCAATCCCAGGACCCTGGGATCGTGACCTGAGCCTGAGCTGAAGGCAGATGCTTAACCAGCTGAGCCACCCAGGCTTCCCAATACTTCTTTTCTTAAATTTACAGACTCCAATAAATATTTCCTTTAGATATTTTTTAACCACATTTTTTAGGCTTAGTTTATTTACCATACCCACTGCATCATATATATTATTATAATTTTAATTCAGTAAAAACATTCCCAAAGTATCTATAGTGTGAAGTATAGAAAACAAGTTAGTTAGTTCCAATAAACATATTCTGAATTGTGTTTGTGAATGAAACTGGGCAAGAATATAATCTTTGTTTTATAGAGCAAAATAAAGTAAATAAAAGAAGATTCTCTATCTACAGTTTCTTTAGCGTAAAATGAATTGAAGGGATTCACATTTGTGTGAATCACCCTCTGTCTATACAAACAGAAATGTTTTATGTGTATATGCTGCATTACGCAGGTTATAGCGTCAGATACTTTGGGGCAGGGGTGAAGAAGGGCATAAAGGCCAGCTTTCAGAGGGATGATTTAATACAGGAAAACAAGGAGGTTGAAGGAATAGGATTTCATTTCAGAGAAGAGAAAAAAAGAGGGTCTTGAATATGGATTTAAAGAAAGCCAGAGTTACCTAGCTACAGAGGGAAGGAGCAGATGTGAGAGTAGATGAAGGAGTGTAGACATAGTGGCTTTTCTGTGTCTGCTCCTCCTACGGGTTCAAATTGAAGCCACATCCTTTCCTGGTCACTATGATAGGGCTGTTTAAGTCACTCAGCCTTTGTTCTCAGGACTTTGTACTTAAGATCAATTTTAAGAACTACTTTACTATTAATGTTCTTCCTACACATATTGTATTCATTTGAGTAAGTGCAAGGAAAATGTAATAAATAGGCTATATGCAGTTATTTTTAAAAGTAGAATCATTTTACTTTATTTTATTTTATTTTTAAAGATTTTATTTGACGCAGAGAGAGTGACAGCAAGAGAGGGAACACAAGCAGGGGGAGTGGGAGAGGGAGAAGCAGACTTTCTGCGTAGCAGGGAGCCTGATGCGGGGCTCGATCCCAGGACCCTGGGATCATGACCTGAGCCGAAGTCAGATGCTTAACGACTGAGGCACACAGGTGCCCCAAAGTAGAATCATTTTAAAATTACATATGCCCATAATAAAAATAGTAACAAGATGTTTCTCTTTTTCTTTTAGGTTTATGCAATTAATAGTGCTGGTGCAGGGCCAAAGGTTCAGATGAGAATAACCATGGACATTAAAGGTACATACATGAGCTGCCTTCCTGTGAAATACTGTTGTCTTAATCAAAGAGTAATTATAATTGAATTCTATTATTAGAGTTAAGAATGTAGTCAAGCTTTTAAATGATGCATATGCAATAATAAGTATACATTAAGTAATAAAGCCTGCTTATTAAAGCTATACTTAAAATGTCTAAATAATAATGCAAATTACCATCTTAAAGAGAATGCCCACCTGCTATTTATCTTATATTTCTTTCCCTCTAAATTTAAAGTTTTCTGAGACAAATTTTATAGTCTGTTATTATGTTTTGTAATTTTATTGAAAATTCATTGTTAAAAACACCCATGGCTAGAGTTTGACTGGTTATAATTAAATTCCTTGACTGATCTTTATCTCGAAAGTAAAATTCTTTTTAGCTAATCAGATAGTGTTTACTGAACTACCATATATTCAACTTTATGATTCTGACTATAAAGTAGATCTATCAGTTCATTATTCTGACAGGTATTGTGTATAGAAAATATAATTAAAATTGAAGGCTGCCTTGCTCACACAAAACAATCCATGAAAACCAAAAAAGATTGTTAAGAAGAATTTAGGGCTAGCCAGTCATTCGGGATACTTCCTCTTCCTGACTGAAAACATATATCCAATTGTGCTATCTCTCTAAAAATCTATAATAAAACCTGCAGAGGGATTAAAAAACTGAAGCGTTTGGACCTTTAGTAGAACACTTCTCTTTCTGAAGCAAAAAGTAACTTTTCTTAGTCTTTGGTAAGCACAGCAGAGCAGAGTGATCAAATGTGCTAGCTCTAGACTGCGTCTAGGGTCAAACTGCTGAGATTGAACCCTGGATTGGCCACTTGATATCTGCTTGACGTTAGGCAAGTGTCTTAACCTCTGTAAGCTTGTAAAATGCAGATAATGCTAGTTCCTACCTCCCAGATTGTTGTGAAGATTAAAAGAGATAATCTTTGAAAAACCCTTAGGACAGTGCCTGGAAACTAGTATTATTAAGAATAAGAAATATTCACTGTAAGATGAAGCTGATAAGTTTTATCTTTTCATCAATGGTAGTTTATATAATTGTAATATTATTTAAAAGTATTAAGAGTTGCTTTCAATTCCAAACTACTTGGAATGTGCAAATGCATAAGCTCTTCAGAAACATCAGCTGTTTTACCAAATGACTTCATCAAGAAGAACTTATGTCATACCATCTTAATTTCTTTTTGTTATTCAGTGGCAGACAGGTAAGTGTGCGGGTAACAATAGATGCATTATATTAATTCTTTTTTTTTTTAAGATTTTATTTATTTATTTGAGACAGAGAGAATGAGAGACAGAGAGCATGAGAGGGAGGAGGGTCAGAGGGAGAAGCAGACCCCCCGCTGAGCAGGGAGCCCGACGCGGGACTCGATCCCGGGACTCCAGGATCATGACCTGAGCCGAAGGCAGTCGCTTAACCAACTGAGCCACCCAGGAGTCCTGCATTATATTAATTCTTTAGCAAAACTTGTTATGTCTATTGCTTTGATCAACCCCAGGTAGAGATGGTTAGTTCTGACTTTCCACTCCTTAGAGAGGACAGATAGACTCATAATCAGTTGTCTAGAAAAAAATATGTGAGTACTGTTGGCAGTGGTGAGGTGTCAGAGAAATACTTTTCTCCAGTAATATGCATGATTGTTTTTGGTAACATGGAGTGACATTGAATTAATAGTAGTCTCATTAAATTTGCATTTGACACATAATATACACTTGGGTAATCATATCCAGTGCCAGATTCCTCTAAATGGAAACCTTTTCTTGGGGACTCTCCACTGGCCTGGCTGAAAGTTTCTCAGAACTCTCTGAAATCTGAGGATCTTCTTGCTGAATGCTTCCTTTCTTCTTCTCTCACGCAGGTATTAGACCTGTGATCTGTGCTCTGAAGGCTCTTGCCACCTACTCCTGTTCCCTGTTCCTTGACTCTTCATGGATATTTCCTCCAATAAACTTCCTACACATCTAATATTATTATAGCCTTTACATCTCAGAGGAATGAGCTAAAGGATCAAGCCAAAAAGATTTGATTCAAATCTTGATATTTCCCTTTTACAGCTATGTGACATAAGGCCATTTCCTCATCTATAAAATGGAAATGGTATTGCCAATTTTATGGCATTATTGAGAGGCTTTTAAAAAAATTTAATAAATATGGAAATTGAAGTTTGATTAAGCAACTTGCTGTGCTTCAAACAGCTGGTATATGCATATAGCAATGAGATGAGATGAAACAAGCAGAGCTCCTACAGTTACTGATTTTGGAGATATTTGTATGCATTGGCAGTAAAATGTGAATTATCGTGGCACTTTCAGAAATTATTCTGGTAATATCTATTAAAGTTAAAAATATGTATATCTTTTGTTCCAGAAATTCTGTTCTTGGAAATCTATTCCATAGAAATAAAAAGATTAGTACATAAGGCTAAATATATAAGGCTGGTTATTGCAGCACATGTTCAAAACCAAAAGGAAAAGTTCCTAGAATTCCCATTACTAGCTGAATGATTGAATAAATATGATGTTGTCACACCATGATATATACAACATAGTCACTAAGAAGAATGAGTTAGCCCCATACTTGGTGACTTGGAAAGACTTATATAAGTCATTTAAGTGAAAAAAGCAAAATGTGGAGTGATTATAATACATAATATAGCCCCATTAAAAAATCAAGCAGTGAGGGCGCCTGGGTGGCTCAGTTGGTTAAGCGACTGCCTTCGGCTCAGGTCATGATCCTGGAGTCCCGGGATCGAGTCCCGCATCGGGCTCCCTGCTCAGCAGGGAGTCTGCTTCTCCCTCTGACCTTCCTCCCTCTCATGCTCTCTGTCTCTCATTCTCTCTCTCTCAAATAAATCAATAAAATCTTTAAAAAAAAAATCAAGCAGTGAGAATAATCCATTATGTATGACTTTATGTATTTTATATGGTTGTGTGAACATGGGGAAAAATATGGGAGTATATCATCCAAATGTTTGGCATGGATAAACTGTGGGAGGGATGCTATTATGACTAGAATAGAAATTGATGAATCAGCTAAAGGAGGTAAAAGAAAAAACCCACTAAAATATTAGTATGATTTAATACACTTACAAAAATTATATGGTGTGAGAGCATATATAATTTGAATTTTTTAATATGTGAAGAGGAGTCAGACACCTAAAAATCACACCTGGGCCCCATTATCTCAAGCCAGTATGAAATACATAATTAAAGCATCAAGAGATAATAATTGCTAAACATCTGTTGTAGTCAAACAAAACTGTTTCATTTGTTACTTGTTTGTCATCATTTTACCTATAAATCACCTGCATGAAATGAGAATTTAAAATTTTTTTCTTCTCTTCAGAAACAAAAAATCAATTGCAGTGATATTTCTTCTTTGTTTAAAGCTCCAGCACGACCAAAATCCAAACCAACCCCTATTTATGATGCCACAGGAAAACTGCTTGTGACTTCAACAACAATTACAATCAGAATGCCAATATGTTACTACAATGACGATCATGGACCAATTAAAAATGTACAAGTGGTTGTAACAGAAGCAGGGGGTATCATCAACTGTCAATTTACCTTGTTAAATTGTAGAGTATGAATTGTTGAATGCTAAAGAAGTTTCAGTTCAAAATTAGTAATATAAGGTTGACTACCCATTATCACACAACTGTTGAGCTTAATACAGTGTTAATATTATCATTAATTATACTAATCATTAATTTATACCTAAAATACTTGACTAAAATAAGACAAGCCATAGTTAAAATATGTGATTTATTTATTCATTCCATATACTGGTTGGATTGCTTGATTTTGACAAGATAGAGTCTTGATAGGTTCTTTGGAGGTATGAACAGGAGAGTATCCTTGACCGAGAGATGTTCTTTCTGTCTCTGAGAAGTCATCCTCCACAATAAAGCCTAAAGAATCATGTGTGATGGGGCAAAATAGGGTTCCCTGTTTATCCAGGTAGATCAGCTGAATCATCCCTGGTGGTTCACAGAGTTAACGATGTTGCATCCAGATTTTCCTCATGTAATTATACAAATGCTCTTCAGAAATGTGAAAATATCTTCATATATTACTTGTAATTTTATCCTTTTTTTCTGAAAATAGCTCAGCATGATGGAAATGTAACAAAGTGGTATGATGCATATTTTAATAAACCAAGGCCGTATTTTACAAACGAAGGCTTTCCTAATCCCCCGTGTACGGAAGGAAAGGCAAAGTTCAGTGGCAATGAAGAAATCTACATCATTGGTGCTGATAATGCATGCATGATTCCTGGCAGTGAAGACAGAATTTGCAATGGACCTCTGAAACCAAAAAAGCAATACTTGTAAGTATAGTTGATGTTTACTAATGCATCGTGGTAGCAAGCAAGGCGACATCTTTTATTCATCCATCTACCCATCCTTTCATCTTTCCAATAAGCGCGAGGCATCCATTATGTATCATGACCTGATACATGGTAAAGATCAACAAGACATTGTCCTTACATTCCTTAAAAGTACAGTTCTATAGGGAAAGTAGGCAAGCTTAAAAGTAATTATGCTTTGATATGATAAGTGACATAAGGACAATATGAAAAACATGTAATTGGAGAACATGGGTAGGAGAATTGAATTCTTTCTGTAAAGGATAATGTGACTAACATAATATTTTGTGCTTTTCACTCATTATTTTGCAACACATGCTAATTTATGGGTTTTTAGAAACACTATCCTAGTCTTTTAGTTGACGACAACTTCAGTTTACCAGAGTTATAGCAATAATTTTCTCCTCTTTGTATTATTAAACCTCTCAATTAGTGACTGAAATATTTATAATTCACTTTAATATTTGTAATTTTGTAGATCATGATAATCTAATGTATTAAATACCACTGCTGATATTCTGGCTTTATTAAATGCTTTGCTAAATTAATCACTTGTCTCCTGTTAAATTGATTGTGTTATTTTTGTCATAAGACTATAATTTTTTAATCTTAAATTATTTAATTTCCAAAATATAATTTTTACTACCAAATTTGGAAAATGCAGCTAATTTCATGTTTGCCTGCTAGTTAAAGCATTATTAAATGCTTCATAAACATTCTAAGCTAACATTAGAAAAATAAAGAAGTCAGGCATTTGAAAAAAATAGAATGCTCTATCATCTATTAATAAGTACAGCTACTTTGGTTACTAAGCTATTGCCTGAAATTTAGTTATCATAATAGGCAGTTATGAAAATGTTATACCACAAAATTTAATATTTATTCAAATATTATTTATTTTGCGTATTTTTCCAACACAGACTCTTCATATAATCAATAAAGTCGTAAGAATTTGAGAAGAGTAGAGATTAAATTATAAACTGAAACTTATTAATGTAAGTTGGTTTTGTACTTTAAAATGCTTAGATGTCTATAATTTTTAAATAAGGTAAATTTCAGTTATCTCTGAAGATGTTAAAATCACCCATTCTGTAACCATTTTCTGTTTCTTATGTCATAAAAACATAGAAAGTGAAAATACGCTGGGCACACACAGAATTAAGAAGCATTTTGCTAACGTGAACAAAATAAGTTCTGTATGACCATTCTAAATCTAGATCATTGGTATTTTCAAAAGTAGTTGAGGTATAACAGTTATTAAACTTTCTATTTGTAAAGTATGTTTGTGTAATACACTTTCACACAGACATGAAATAATTTCATCCAAATAAATCTATGAGGAATGTAATCTACTTCATCTGTTTAACCTGCTGACTACTCATGAGTCTGGCCAAAGTTTTAATTACTCTCTTATGTTCAGGATAATTATTCATCTCCCATAAAGATAAGACATATTGTTCTGATGGCAATTGATTTCCAAGTTTACATCTCATAAATACACTTTACTTTGAATAAAAATGTGTATTTTTCATTGCTATTTGTTAAATTATTCATAGAAAAAAGTCATATATCATGCAAATTTTTGGTTTTTATTTTTTTTATTTCATAGATTTAAATTTAGAGCCACAAATATTATGGGACAATTTACTGATTCTGATTATTCTGATCCTGTTAAGACTTTAGGTAAGATATATTCTGCAATTTAATTTCATTGATAATCTCAACATGCTAATCATAGTTGTAACATTCATTAGTAAATATATTAATCCGTGACGGAATGTTCTCAAGTATAAATTCATTTCAGGGTTAATTAGCCTGACAAAGGAAAAAATACTATTTGTGATATTCTTTTAAGTGATGGATGTTCCATCTATTCAAATCTGGACATAGATTTCAAGATGGTATTAGTTCTATGCTGATGTGTACTAACATTATATACTAAGCAAATATTTACTTGGATGTTTAATATATAATCTTATATGTAAAACATTTTTACCTAATAAAAAAGAAAAAGGTTTATGGAAATTTTCCTGAAATAATCTTAAAAACTAGAAACTTACCAACTTTTTAAGATTTTATTTTCTTTCTAATCAAGTCTTAAGTGAGTTTTTTCAATTATACCCACCCAATCAGGCCTGAATAAACCATAAGTACAATTTAGTGCAAAGCAAGTGTTTTCTTCCACCTCCTCCTCCTCCATCTTTACCATCATCATCTTCTAGACTCTTTGTATATAGTGACTGATGGACTCTTCACAACTGTCTTTTAATTGATACCAGTAGTTCTCAACCAGAGTGATTTTACTCTCCAGGGAATATGTAGCAATGTCTGTAGCCATATTTGGTTGTCACAATTATGGGGCCAAGCTACTGGCATTTAGTGGGCAGAGGCCAGGGAGGTTGCTGAGCATCCTATGTAGCATAGGACAATCTTTTCAGCAAAGAATTATTTAGTGCATAATGCCAATAGTGCTGAGATGGAGAGAAGCTGTTAGGTGCTGTTAGCTCCATTTTATAGATGAGGAAACCAAAACCCAGATTAAGTAATTAAGTGGCTCAACAATCTAGCACAGATTCCATAACCATTCCAGTACAATACAGGATTTAGACCTGGATTCAAAACTTGACTCTGCCACTTGAGAAAATAATTTCTATAGACCTCAGTTTCCTATTTAGAAAATGGCAGTGAGAGTGTCCACCTTGAAGATTTAAATAAAATAGCATATGTAAAGATACTAATATTTTATAGTTAGTAAAATTTTAAATACTTAATCACTTCTTTTGGGATAGGTTATAATCAAAGATCTTAGAAATATACGTTTTTGGGAGAAATTATTTCCCTAGGATTTCTCTAAGTACATTGCAGCTTCCAGTTTTCTCTGTATCAAGCTCTGAGAATGTGGACCTTTGTGTGCCATTCAGATCCACAGTATAATGTGAGACGCAACAGATTTCAGTGGGAGTTGTGGCTGGAAGAAGATAGATTTTTCCATTATTCTCAGTTAGAAATTCTCCTCTGGTTGTGGAAGATTAATTATCTAATGAGTCAGTTTCTGCAACCTCTACTTAGTTAGGGAAATTTTCAATCTTGAAGAAATAAAGGGGCTCATGGTTTGCTACATAGATGTTATAGAGGAATAACATGAAATCTTTGGCTCTGTTGTCTTATTCCACAACACCAATGGTTTAATTAATTAATTGTACCCAGTAATTCAATCATTTTACAATTGGCTGACTAGACTTGTGGTTTTGAAATGGTGTGGAGTATTTCGTCATTTGATAGGTGAGTTGATCACACCCTGACACCACCACAGTGAAGTAAATGTCTTGATGGCACCAACATTATTTCCTTTAGGTTAAGCATTCAGAAACTATTTACCACAGCAAAATGGTGATCCTGGTGTGTTTACTGATGCAAGATAAGAGACACAGACCAAGTGGATAGCTCATATATCTAATGGAGATGACATTTTGTAGGAGCAGAGCTAAAGATGTTGCCTTGCTGTGTAATTTTCTTGTGTGCTTAGGTCTCTCATAGATTGCTGGTTTCATGCAGATTATTGATGTGAGAGTACATTATGTCAGTTCTCTGAGAGATGAAGTTACAACATCCAGGGTAATAGGAATGAAAAAAGGGGAAAGACAAGCATCAGAAACCATGATGTGCAGGGATGTGATTCCTCACATTCTGCCAAATGTCTTCCCTCTGGCTGAGGGTGGGCCTCAAGTAGAACTTTGGCTGCAGGTGGTCTCAAGGTGTTCCTCAGCAGTGTTCTTCTTTTTCTTCCTTACTCTCACAGCCAATTCAGTGGAATAAAATAATTAATTCTAGAAAGTAGCAGAAATACACCATCAGTTCTCTGGTTCCTTCTTTGAAATCATGACTATCCCCACCCCAGTCAACCAGGTACTAATGTTTGTGTGCCCTGGTAACAGCAGGAGTCTAAAGGGGATGCAAAATGTGGAACAAAGCACAGAGCATAGGATCTGGTCAAAATTAAGCACTGGTGAAACGTAGATTCAACATATAAGGTAGAAAGCCATTGGGTTGGTAAGAGGTAGTTACAAGGAAGGGTCCCATACATCTATGATCTAATTTTTCAGAGTTCATATATTATTTGTAGACCAGGGACATAAGGGCAGCCTTTCAAGCTCCTCCTTAGATTTTCTTCCATGGACTGTCTTCCGATAAATAATGGCACTATAGTCTTATTCTGGATTGACCACATGGAGTTCTGCTCTCAAGATAGTTATTTATAGTTAGTGAAACCATGACAGGCAGGAGTGGAGAAAATAATTAGAAGTGCCACCCTGAGTTGTGGTGAAATGAGATGTGCAGCTTTGGAGTATGGAATGGACCATTGGAGCAGAATTCCTCAATGTCTGGAAAAGTAGCTCAGTCATCTAGCTGGTTAATGGATTTACTACCATCAATTTCTGTCCTCACATTTTACCTGGAGATTGGATCTTACGGTTCTGTGGATATCAGATTCAGCTTGATGGGTCAGGCACCAAAAAGTACACTCCAGAAATGGCCCTGGTCCATGATTTGACATTAATAAAAGACCATGGAGTCATAAGAGTTTTGGGGGGTAAAAAAACAAACATTGCCAAGGAAGAAGTAGTAGGACTCAAAAAGGAAATAAACTTGATTATTTCTACATTAGTCAGCGGCAAGAATGGTCTCATGGCTATGAGAATGGGAGCAACCATATAATAAAATGCATTGATGTAATTACCCTGGCATCATCAGAATATTACAATGGATGTTTGAGTCCTTGTTTATCTCAAATATGTCATGTATTAGGATAGATGATACCATTTGCAACAGGCTAGAGGCTCCCAACATTCCTCACAAGCCTGCTGAGAACTTATGTGTGTATGTGATCTCAGACTTCAGTGAAAGAAGTGAAGAGCCCATCTAGTCCTCAAACCACCCGTGGATATACATTCCTTCACTGGTATTTAGCATAGCACAGGCAGTGAGCTCCAAGCTAAGTAAAATCTTCAGGATTTAAGAGTCTTTGCAAGGCTGTCTTTTTAAGTTAGTATAGAGTGTACATTTCTAAGACAGACCATTTTGATAGTGGTTGGGCCTCTTACAGATACTATTATTTTGAAGTTAAAATTAGGGGCAAAAGAATCACCGTAGACTAATCAACTAAAAGGTTTAAGTTTATTGAAAAGGGTTAACAAAAGCACAAGTGAGAAGGGGCCAGGCAGGGCTTTGCTGAATAAGGATGAGTGTGTGGAAGAGGAGTTTGCACTTAGGGAAATCTTTATGACGTGTAGGAATAAACAGGGGAAACGACATATGGCATTATTTTAATCCCAAAGAAATACCTACAACTTATTTGATTTTGTTTTCACTCAGAATGAGCATTAACATTTTTACTAACAAAACTCATAAGAATCCTTCTTAAACTCTTTTTAAAAATCCTCTTTAGGCACATCAGTTTATGGAAACTGCTCGTAGGCAATGTTTTGATTACAAGGTTTAATTATAGAGGATTCCTATGATTTGAAAACCAGACACTGCTTTCTGCACCTTACCGGGCTTCATTAAAGCTGAACAAGATGAAATCTTAAACCCCATGGCAAAGGCACTCTGTGATTGTTTTCTTTTGTCATAACACTTCTCATTTAATTACTGTGCTAACAATGAGAAGTTCCAATATGCTCATTTAGAAACAGAAATCGGGAGTCGCTATGTATTTTTTTTTCTTTTTTTGCAGTGAAAGGATCACTTGCCCCCAAGACACCAGATGAATGAGGAAAGTTTTATGATGTTAATTATTATTAATTATAATAATAATAATGTGGTAATGTGGTGCTGAACCTCATAAACTTTGCAGTCAGACAGACATACTTCAGGCAGTATGGGCATATATTGAATTTATGTGGCCTTGGGTTTGTTACTTTAACAAATTAATTTCTGAAATCTTATTTCCAAAATGAAAATAATAATACCTACCTCATAAGCTAACTGGAAGATTAAATCAGATGAATGAATGACAAGTAAATATGAAATGTTTATTAATAAAGATAATTATTATTTTTTTCCAAAGATTTTATTTGTTAGAGAGAGACATGGCGAGAGAGGGAACATAAGCAGGGGGAGTGGCAGGCAGAGGGAGAAGCAGGCTCCCCGCTGAACAGGGACCCTCCCCCCCCCCGCAATGCGGGACTCAATCGCAGGGTTCTGGGATCATGACCTGAGACAAAGGCAGATGCTTAACCAACTGAGCCACCCAGGCGTCCCAATAAAGAGAATTATTCATGTGCCAAGGCTTATATGAATATTTTTATATATAACCCCACGTATTCTTCACAACCCTATTAACATAACCCCCTATTTATGGGTGTCCTCAATTTATTGGTAAGAAATCGGAAGGATGGGTCTTTTAACAACTTGCCCGAGGTTACAGAGCTAGGACAGGGCAGTACCAGCTTTTAAATCCAGGCAGCCTGACTCCAGTCAGCGCTGTGCTAGTAACCGCTGTATGCATTGCCTGGAAATCGCTCAGTGTCTGAGTCGGTTGCAGTTGCACTGCTCTTGGTGAGTTTTCTGCTCCCACAGACTTCCTATCCTTGCTGTACCCCTTTCTCTTCCCAACATTTTTAATTACTTCCAGCTGTTTTCTTATCATCATTTCCTCTTAGCTTTTGGAGATTAGCGTTCACACATGAGTATGCTCTACTTTTGCACATAAAGATACAAAAATTCCTTTTTGTTTTTTTTTTAGCAATGAATAAGTGTTTCCTTACACCCTGGAAACCACTGTTTATTGTCTACTTTTAATATTTTGCCAAACTGATGCATGAAAATAATATGTCTAGGGCATTTTATTTTATTTTATTTTATTTATTTGAGAGAGAAAGAACACCAGTGTGGGGAGAACAGAGGGAGAGGGAGAAGCAGGCTCCCTGCTGAGTAAGGAGGCCAATGCAGGGCTCGATCCCAGGACCCCAGGACCAGAGCCACAGGCAGACGCTTAACTGACTGAGCCACCCAGGTGCCCCTAGTGTGTTTTAACTTACATTTCTTCAGTTATGAAATTGAGTGACTTTTAATAAATTCTTTGTTCAGTACTTGAATACCTGGATGAATAGTATTGTCCAAAAGAGAAGAGATCCTTATACTTAAGTTCTGTTATAACAACTTGTTTTCTTTTAAGATTAATAATAATATTAGAAGATCTTTCACATGACATACATCTATATCAAGAGCCAGATATGTCCTATGAGCTTTATAACTCATTTAATTCAGCTTCTTCTTAGAGTTATAAAACTGGCTTAAATCAGATTTCAATCAAAAAACAGGAAATTTAGTGCTTTATAATTATGTTTGCTTAATTACAGCAATACATTTTATTATGCAAATAAAACATAATTTAATGTGACCTTTCTTAGGACTTTAAGTCTAGTCAGGAAATTACTTCTGCTTATTACAGAGAGAATCATGTTTATATTTTCAAGTGAAAGAATTCCATTTTCTATGGAAGGATTTGGAGAAGTGACTTCATTTTGGATGGTAATTCTCTGTGGGTATATGCATAACAGTGAATCAGAGTTTGTACTGGACAGTCATGGTACACTTTGTCCTTTCCCACTAGTACATTTGTAATACATGTACCCAAAAGGATTACATACTGTTTATTAATACATTGTATGTCATTTCCTCACTTCACTTGGCTAGTGCTTTGAAATGGTAATCTAATCTGAAACATTTTTTTGTGGTCTATGAAACCATTTTTTTCCCCCACTGGGTTCTAAGGTCCAGTGATTCAGTATTACCTGATAAAGAGCATTCTTTATTCATCTTCATATATTTCCTTTCCTATGCACATCCAATTAGAGTCAGCATGTGAAAATTCATAAAACAAGTCATTCACATGTTAATATATTTAAAAAAGGGGTATCTAAAATACTATATGAGCTAATTGCTGCTTTATAGTCTCCTAAACTTAGCTGGAGATCTAGATAACCATGAAACTCTGGCAACTATTTTTAAGAATCAGTATTCATTCGAATCTAACCAGGCAAAATAGCCATAGGAACCCTTTCCTATTGTTAACATTTCATAAGCACCAACCCAGGGAAAAAAGATAAAACACTAATTCTTGCATGATATACAGGTAGTTAACCTATTTTATTTTGTCACTTAACTTTTGTACTTTTTACAGTAAAATTATAAATTATAACTCATATAACTTAAAAATGGTTACAATTATAATAGTTGTTTCTAAGTAAATGATAAATATCTTGCATTTCTTATTTGTTTCAATGCTTGATCTTCAACATGAAAATTTTTAGTATCTATTTCAAAACCAATATTTATATTCATTAGTAAATTTAGCAAATATTTATTGAGTATTTATTATGTATCTGGTATTATTCTCAGAACGGGGAATACAGGTTTAAATAAAACGAAGACTCCTGTCTTTACATTCTGGACAGACAATGAACAATGAGGATCATAAATAAATTTATTATAAGATATATTAAAGTCTGATAAGAGCAATGGATAAAAAAAGTAGAACGGAGTGCAGAGGATGTAGAAGGGGGAAGGCAGAAGTGAGGAATTTGGAGCTTTTGATTTTAAATAGGATGATGTCTTAGTCTGCTTAGTCTAGCATAACAAATTACCATATAGGCTGTGTGGCTTAAACAACAGAAATTTTGCTCACAGTTCTGGATGCTAGAAGTCTAAGAACCCCAAGTTCCAGTAAGTTTGTTATGTGGTGAGGGCTCTCTTCCTGGCTGGCAGAAGGCCTCCTTCTTGCTATGTTCTCATAGGACCTTTCCTCAGTACATGTGCTCAGAGGGAGAGAGCTAGCTTTCTGGTGTCTCTTGTTATAAGAATACTAAGTCTATTGGATTGGGACCCAGCCCTTATGACCTCATTTAATGTTAGTTACTTCCTAATTCCAAATACAGTCACACTGAGAGGCTAGGGCGTCAACATAAGAATTTTGGAGGGACACGTGTATTTGGTCCGTTTGGGCTTCATTGAGAAGGTGCTATTTGAGCAAACTCTTGAAGGTTATGAAGTGGCTACTCAGACAGATACACAAGAGAAATACCTTTCCAAGCACAGGGAGAAGCTGGTGCAAATGCCCCATGACCTGGTATGTTCCAAGAGCAACAGGGAGGCCAGTCTGGCTCCAGCGGAGTGAGGAAGGTGGAAATTGAAGGGGAAGTCAGAGAGATAACAGGGAGTCAGAGAGTTAATGAGGGACCAGATCACAGAGGCCATTGGAAGGACTTTGGCTTTTCCCTGTGAGAGATGAGGAGGATTTTAAGTAGAAAGGTAATATTTTAAAAAGGATTACTCTTCCTGCTATTAAAAATAGATGGGAAGAGGACAAGGGTGACTACAAGAAGACTTGTTAGGTGTCTATACAATAATTCATGCAAAACAGGGTGGTGGCCTGGCTCAGGATCCTGGCAGCAGAGGGGATGAAAAATGAATACAGCATACACAAAGTTTTGAATAGTATAATGAACCCCCAAATACTTACTAATTAAATGTAATAATTTTTAACATTGTGTTACATTTGTTTTATTTATGCATTTGTTCTTTTATTTCTGAAGTATTTTAAAGTAAATCACACAAAGCATTATATTCCACTATTTAGTATGTTTCTCTAATAAGAACATTTCTATTGTCACAGTTAAATAAAATTAATGATAAATCCTTAATATTATATAATACTCTATATAAATCATCTTCTGTTTTTTTTTTCCTTCATAGTATGTCTGAATCAGGACCCCAATAAGAGGTTCATATATTATTTTTATTGTTGTGTCTCTTATTCTTCCTCTTTTTTCCCCCTATGCCATAGATTCATTAAGGCAAACACATGAGTTGTTCTATAGGAGGTCCCATATTCTGAATCTGTTTGATTCCTTTCTCTTGGTATGATTTAATTTTTTTCCTCCTTCTTCTACTTCTTATAAATTAGAAATAAGATCTAAAGGTTTGAATATTCACAATTAACATTTTCAGCAAGGGTGTTTTGCAGGTGTTGCTGCCTAGATTAAAACACCTCTCATCAGGAGGCATATAACATCTGGTTGTCACATTTCAATGATGTTAAAATTGATCAGTGAGTTTTAGTTGTCATAACAGCATGATCCTTCATTGGAAAGTTGGTTTTTTCCCCCCTTGTTATAACTAGCAAATAATCTGTAGGATGATAGTCTAGTGTCCTGTTGATATCTGATTCCCTGTCAACCTTCCTTTTTATCACTGAAGATAGATTTATGCTTGTTACCTAAATCAATTATTTTATTAGGAGTGAAAAACTAATTTCTAATTGTACTAGTCCTTCCACACTTATTAAATGGAACTCTCCTCTAAAGAAGTGCTTTATTGCCTTGAGTAAGACTATTTTTTTAATTCATAAAATACAGTTCATATGAGAAAGCTAGGAAAAATTGCTTAATTTTTTCCCTTTAAGTATAGATTTTTAAAATAAGAAAATGGCAGTCTGGCTATAACCAGTGCTTACAAATTAAAAGTTTGTATATTTTTTATTTCTCTTTCATTGAATAATACTAGAACTTGTGGATTTTTATATATTGAATCTATTCCCACCAATTTCAGTTTTTATTCATCATAAAATTTAAGCTGTTCCCTCTTTGACCAGTAGGAACTTCTGCAAGATGATCCTTTCTTCTTTCCATACCATTAGACTTTGATAGCTTCTTAGCTCTCTGGCCCCTCTAGATGTCCCAAATTCCTTTTGTTTTCTAATCGCACTTTGGAATTACTATCTCTCCAAGTTTCCCTAGTTTCTTTTAAAGAGAAGTATGTGTATCTTGAAGATAGAGGCAACAAGATTTCCTAGGAGATTGTGGATGTGTTCTATGAGAGAAGGAGAGTCAAATATGACTGCAGAGTTTTGGACTGAGCAACTAGATCAATGAAGTTGTCATTAACTAAGAGGTAGAAAGATGCAGTTGAAAGGAAGGAATTATAGGAGTTCAGCTTTGGATATGATTTTGAAATTTTAATTACAGTTCTAAATAAAGATATTTAGTAAGCAAGTGGATATTCACGTCTGGAGTTCGATAGATAGCAATTAAGTAGTCATCATTTAAGATGAAAATTAAAACCACGAGACTGCATGGGCTCACTAAGGTGGTGAGTTTAGATAGCAAGAAGAAGAGGTCCAAGGGCTGAGCCCCGATTTAGAAGATTTAGGAGAAGAAGGGGAACAAACATATATGTACACTTTCTTAGCATTCTTGAGAAACATTCCAAGAAAATATTTTTCTGTGTTTTGAGACCCAAGTAGTATTTCCTAATAATAATCAATAATAATGTTCTTTGTCCTCTTCAGGTGAAGGACTTTCTGAAAGAACTGTAGAAATTATTCTCTCAGTCACTTTGTGTATCCTTTCGATCATTCTTCTTGGGACAGCTATTTTTGCATTTGCAAGGTAAGATTTATTTATACTCACTTTCCTAAGATGCTTTATAGACATTATTCAGTCATTGTCCAATCAGGAGACAGAAGCCACAATAATAGTCACTTGAATGGGGAGTATTTAATTTAAAAAAATTGCTAACTAGTAGAAATAGTTAACAACTATAAGGGGTTAAAGAACTCTAAAGGGTCCAGAAGTAGCAAGTACGACAAAACGGCTGCTCTCTCAAGGCTGAGGAAGAATGGACAATAAAGGAACTAAGAACCAGAAGAAGTCTCACTCCAAAAGTTTGACATGGAATGTCTACCACAGGCACATGCAGCCGGTCACCTATCAGCGGGCAAAGAAGATGACAGAGGGAAGGGGCTGGAGCTGTTCTGTAGAAGCTAATCATCATTAATCGAGGATAGGCAGGCTGGAATTGGTCTGTAGAAACAGTCCATCTTGCTGAATAGTGTGGGGGTGCTGAGCTACTGGAATCGTTCACCAATGGGAAGAGCATCCACTTTGGAGGCAGCTAGCACTCATCCAGGTGGGCTGCTGGGCTTCCACATGAATAATAATCATGCAGCACTGGAACACACCAGGGAAGTATCTCCCTGTCCCTCTGGCCTTGAAGATCACTGTGGTATCCTCTGTTGACAAAGCTGAGCATCCCAGCAGCCGGCAAAGGGGAAGTATAGAGTCTAGCTCCAATTTCACAGAGCAGGGCAAAGAAGAGCAGGTTTGTTTTGTTTTGTTTTAATTTTATTATGTTATGTTAATCACCATACATTACATCATTAGTTTTTGATGTAGTGTTCCATGATTCATTGTTTGTGTATAACACCCAGTGCTCCATGCAGAACTTGCCCTCTTTAATACCCATCACCAGGCTAACCCATCCCCCACCCCCCTCCCCTCTAGAACCCTCAATTTGTTTTTCAGAGTCCATCATCTCTCATGGTTCATCTCCCCCTCCGATTTCCCCCCTTCATTCTTCCCCTCCTGCTATCTTCTTCTTCTTCTTCTTTTTTTTTTTTTAACATATATTGTATTATTTGTTTCAGAGGTACAGATCTATGATTCAACAGTCTTGCACAATTCACAGCACTCACCATAGCACATACCCTCCCCAATGAGCAGGTTTAAAACTGAGAGATAATAAAGTGATAACACAAAAGCAGAAGGTTTTCTCGGATTTCTGCACTTTAAAAAATAATTTAAAACTCTGATAGGTTTAATGAAAAATATTTTAATCAGGTCTAAATCTTAAAGTTTATACAGAAGAGATCATTTTTACAATCAGGACAACACTTTGAAGATGTCCAACTTCCTTACATGGTGGGCCCCTTCTTCCTGTTTACTTTACCAACAAGGCTGTACTTCATTTTCCAAGGGTCCCTTTAAATTCCCAATATCAGCCTCCTAATTCCCTTCCTGTTTACAGGGTCTCAGGGGAAATCTTAGTTGTGGTCCTAAAATCTGGCTTCATAAAGTAGATTTCTGAGTTAAAGGGACCTTATATTTGCAAAGGTAACCACGACACTAATTTCCTAAGTAGCTCAGTAGGCAGTTTTTATTTTATCTGAAGAAGGTGGTCCCATATTCTGTATGCCATGCATCATCTCTTTCACCTTGAATCTCTTAAATCATCATTTTGATGGATAATTTGAAGAGCTGTTGAAACAAGTATTTTTCTTATGTTGCATACTGTTCTCAGATTCCGCCCAGAGATAGTGAGAGAAAGTCATTATTCTAGGCATTTTTAGGGATAGACTGTTTAAGATATCTTCCTTGTCCCTGAAGGGCATGCTTTGGCCATATTCATATTGTTCCTTGCTCTAAAATCTTTTCTGACTTTTCATCTCCTTACAGGATAAACTCCTTATGTGGACAAGAAATTCTCTCCTCTTATTCCCTACAACCTCCTAACATACTTCTCTTTGGCGAAATGGGTCTCTTCTCACCTGAACGTTCCTTAGGCTTTTCTACAACTCTGCTTTTATATGGTCAATCAGAAATGTGCTTCCTCCTCCTTCTCGTTCTGGAACACTCAAATCAGATCTCACTTTTTTACTTCCTGACAATACTAGTAGTTGTCCTATGAATTGGAATTTGGAATTTTTTTCTTTTTATTGCTTTTTCTACATTTAGATCTTGCTTCTCAACTAAACTGTAATGTTCTTGGATAGGAACCATATTTTATACTTTCTTTTCCATCCTTAATAATTCATATTACATAATAAATGTTTGAAATGTAAAAGATAGCATAGCTAATATCACTTTGTAATTACCATACTATGTCATAGAAAAATAAGCATGTAAATGGCTTAAAAATGAAAGGACTTGGATTTGATTCTCAGATTCATGTGATTTTTATTTTTGAACTTGAATTTTCTGAATATAAATAAAGATAACATTATATGCTGTACAATATTTTTATAAAAAGCCTATGAGACAATTTAAAACATATTTCTATGCATTTTCATGAATGTAGAAATGTCTCATGTATATAAAACAATGGAACATGGTCTTTTACCTCTGGTGCTGGTAGCAAGGAGCTGGTTCCACTTCGGCATACTTTCTCTTTATGACAAATCTAGAGACAGCTATCGGGAGGAAAAACAAGCTCACAGTTTCAATTTCATTTGCCCTGTAGTTTAAGTTTGCCAGCGGCCCAGGCCTTGATCAACTGATTCTCATTAAAATGTGAAACTTCAACAAAGGAACATCTTAAAGGAATATAGTAGAATTAGCTTTTATGGAATTAAAACAGGAAAAATAAGTTGAGTACCTATAAATTTGCACCATATTCAGAGATGTGACCCCAACAAAGAAATTATTTGACTGATATCTAAAAACAAAAGGAAACTTAATTTTATATGCTTTCTATGGTATTTCCTTTTTGGACTTTACTACACTTTTTTAGAATTCGACAGAAGCAGAAAGAAGGTGGCACATACTCTCCTCGAGACGCAGAAATTATTGACACTAAATTCAAGCTGGATCAGCTCGTCACTGTGGCAGACCTGGAACTGAAGGACGAGAGATTAACGCGGTGAGCACACTCCTCTTGGAGAACAGTGGTTCAGAGGGCCTGGAGCCATGACCCTATTCTGACCTATGCTTGTTGGAAGTGTTTGTGGGGCTCCTATTTACACAGGTCATAGAGATCTTCTTTCAAAGAGTGACCTCCATCTTCTGCACACTTCTCACTGGTGCTCGGAGAATCACTTAATCTTCCTCATGCTTTGGGTTCAATATGAACCTCGGACTATAATGTTCAACCAAGCTCTTTTTTTTTTTTCCTGAGACAAATATTTTTACACATTAAACCTTTAAAATCATGTTTAATAATTCACTTCATATGATAGATTTCTTTTATATTGGATTTTCTGGAAGTGTCCATATTTTTAATCACAAGTTTAATTAAATTTGTAACGACTTGATGTTGTTTATATCATTTTTATAAAAGCCTCATAGCTCCTTATTTTAGTATGAAATTACATTAAAAATCTAACTTGTGTATTAACACTTTATTTTTTAATTGCTTAGTATTTAAAAATTAAATACAAAGTAAAAAATTACCTTTGGGAAGAAAAGCATGTCATCAGTATGTACTGGAAATAGTAAAGGTGCTTAATTTTAAAGAGTAAGTATTTTAAGTCCTTTTGAAATCATTATAAATCATTCACAATGTTGACACATTTGAAAAACTTGTCTACTAAGATAATTCATCAAATTCTTAATAAAAACTGTCATCAGGCCATCATAGCAAGTTTAGATTCTTATAAGATGCAATATTTTGTGATGCTTATAAGCACATGACAGTTTTTACAAAGTACATGAACAACTCTGCTAGGCTTTAAAAAATTATTATTAACTCTGGAAATACGCCATGAAAGTTCTTGAACTTAAAAAGGAGTTGTTTATAGTTGTCATTTAGCAAAGCTGGTCTTTACCTAATAGATTGACTTTGAAAGAGTATTTCCAGCATGCCTAAAAATATCAAATATGTGTTACAGAGGGAAGTGTCATCTGATAAGCAGGGGCCTTCCAAATACTGCAAAATGAAAGTCATTCAGTGTTATCACTAAATTACAAGGAAATTTGTTCTGTTAAAGAGGTAAACTTACTCTTTATATTTAGATATTTACCTTTGTTTATATTCTAATAGAGGTTGTTTCTATGGATACAACAAAATGGATAGTATTCCAAAGACCATATGGAAGAAAGTTATCTATTATCCAGGACCTAGTTTTCCACATTAGAAATGTTATGTATGAAAGAGCAATAGATTTGCAGGGTAACCTGCCAGAGTTAACCACATCTTAGGAGCAATAGAGCATTCCAATATTAGGCTATGTCTTGGTCCTTAAAAGGGTCATCCTGCATAGTAAAAGGAAGTTTCTTCTCCTTTCCCCCTGCGGGCCAACTGAATTTCTGTAGTATTCTCTCAACTCCCTTTCTCAATGTTTGTACCACCTCCACAGGCCTGGAGTCTCAGTGTCTTCTAACACCCAAAAGTACAAGAGACAACACGTCAAATCTCTCAGTGCAATTAATTTTAGTTGTTTGAACAATTTAGTTGAATCTGTTCATACTAAAATGTTCTAAGTGTCCAAACACTTATAGGGCAGTTTTTTAAAAGAATCTTTATTAATATCCCAGAAGTCCTTAATAAGTAGATCTTTAGGAAGAGATAAGACGTAACAAAGTGAAAAAAGCCAGTCAGTATTAAAGTGCTCTTTATCAAGGAGGTTATCATTCTAGGCAGGCTGTGCTGAGGTTAGATTCCCTAAGCTCTGTGTGTTTTCACAGCTTGCCCTTTCCTGCACTTCTGAACACAGCCATTATCTAAAAGCTGGAAGATTTTTTTTTTAACAATGACTGTCATGGCAGCTAATGGAAAAGGTGGATAAGGACTGCATAGATTGTTTATTATTGGTTTTTTATAAATCAGGGACTGCCTTATTTAATCTTGATTCCTAATTATTTCTTTTCCTGCTTCCATGTTTATTTATGTATATGTGGATTTATGTGTAAAATGATGTATAAGTGTCTTTCAGGTATATTTCAAATAATATTTATTTTTGCACATAGGTCATAAGTATGTATTACCCCCAATAATAGTAAAGTTGGAAATTTTAGTTTCTGTGATTTTTATTTTCTCACTTTTTGATATGATTCCAGCATTCATGACTGTGAAACATCCGTATTTGTAATTCCAGTGGCACATAATAATATGCTTTGCTTGATTATTACAGAAATTTATTAAAATAACTATCAAGTGGTTTGAGTACTAACTCTTCACTACAGAGATCTGTCTCCAGATTTACTATTTATTGAAGGTTTTTCATGTGAATAAGGTCAGTAATACAGTAGAAATTAAGTCTAGAAGAAATGGTAACTAACAGATCCATAATTAGTCATGTGCACATATACGAGGGGCCATCCTTCAGTGAAGCTCTCAAGCCCTTCACTTGTCTTGAGGTGCTGGAAGATCTAAATCTATTAAAAGGCATATAGGGCATGAGAGTAGAACCAAAGACTGATAGTAGATTCTGAGAGTAAAGAATCAGGGAGTTTGACTTAGTTTTTAAATTGTTGAATAACTTACATCATATGTCTTTGTTATTTGCTGGAGAGAACTTAGGTGATTTCCTTTAAATCTACCCAGCTAATATATGCTGTTTCTACCTGAGGCTTAGGCATGTTCTTTTCCTTCCAACCTGCCCACTTTCTTCATGCATATTGGACTAGCAGTTTTCTTCAGTGTTGTATGTCTTGACATGTCCGTAAGAGAAATGATAAAAGAAGATTTAATCAATAATTAAAATATTAATTTTAGGGAGTTATCTAGTTAACAAAAGTTATTATGATGCTTGTACTAAATCCTGTCAAGGACTTGGAATTTTATAGTTAAGAAATTATTCATTTTATGACATGTGCCTGTATATTTATTTACGTGTTAAGATTCATCCTGTAAATTTTGTGTGTGTAAACTCTTATTATTTAATTATATTTTACCTTGTTTCACAAAGGATCTAAAGAAGAATTCTCTCACATTGTAATTTTTCTTCCTGAAGAACAAAACTCAAATGAAGATTTAGTACTCTGGAAAAAAAAAAAAAAAAGATTGAGTACTCTGTAACTCCATGAGAACATTCAGGATAGGCCAAGATAATGTTTTCATTTCCTATTTGGAATGATAATTATACCATTTCCTTATGCACATTTTATATTTAAGTTTAGACAATGCATGATATATTTCTTAGGGAGGGTATTTAATATTTTGGGCTCATCTCTTCCACATTCACCAGATTAGAAAATGACCTTTGGGGTTTTAAAGAAATGAACAAAACAACATTTTGTGATGGCTCCTTTGAAACACAACCACTTAGCCCAAGGAAGTGAGAAAGGTTTCCAGGAGGAAATATTGGCAAAATTAGCAAACACTCAGGTAGAACAGACCTGTCTCTTCAAGATTGCTGAGACCAGCTGACCCTATGGATTGCTTTAACTAATTTAACTGCACACAAACTACCTTCCCAAGAGAGTTATAACACTTAAAATTAAATAACCTAACAGAAGGTTCACAAGTTAAATATTCTATTTGCTAAAAATGTTTATTTTTTACTGTCTCCTTACCAGGCTTAATTAAGTTATAGTAGGTTCCCCATCTCCAATCTCCCCCACCCCCCACCCCCACCCAGGGTGACTAAATCAGAAAAAAAAAAAACAACACACAGTAGAATAACATTAATCAATGTTACTAATCTTCTTACTTGACCCTCAATTTCTTCCAAACCTCAATTATCCCCCCAAATTTTGTGCATCATTCCATATTAATTCTCTTGCCTATTTTAGTTGAGTGAATGTATGGTGCATTAATTAGACTCAAGGCCCAATCCAGTAATCATGAATGGAATTAAAATCCTCAAGAAAGCAAACAATTGAATTGCTTTCTTTCTTCAATAACTTTAGAAGTGTGCAAGTTGAATTTTCGTTAAATGTACATGTCTTCAGGAAGCTCTTGCAAACTTTAAATCAGAATACTACATTTGGAATTATTTTTGTTATTTACAATCTTTATAAAATTAAAAAATCATCCCAATCTACTTTCACATAGAAGGCTTGCTAATATAAATAATTGCTACTGTTTTTGAGCAATTACTGTGTGTTAACTCTGTGTGTAATGATCTCACTTAACTCTTTCAATCCTTTTGTGGTAGATATTTTTATCCCCATTTTACAGTTGAAAAACAAAAGATGCTTAGAGAATTTAAGTAACTGTCCAAGGTGGTAGTAAACAGGACAGCCATGATGCTAGCCTGCGTGCGTTGGATTCAGAGATAAGATACACCTGTACTTCTGTGTGTGTGTGTGTGTGTGTGTGTGTGTGTGTGTGTAACTCAGAAGCTTACTAGGTGAGATCAATATAACCCCTTTTAAAAAGACAAGACCCTATGGGATCCTTTTTGAAGCTTTTCCTATGCAGAGAAATGATTCTAAGGGAAGAACTGCTTTTTTTGAATTCTTTGTTCTTTAGTGACATGGGACAAAGGAGTGATGGCATTTTACTATAGGTTCAAACTTCAGAAACTGAAAAATCTTTAGTAGTGCAAGTCTTATTGTACCTTCAATAAGAATACATAATATTTGATACATGAAATTCTATGTAAAATCATTAGCATTTTAATCGCCATCAATTCTTTGACAGGTTCTAGCCATGGATTTTACTTCTCTCTTAAACCATTTTGCAAACAATGGCAAAAATACATGAATCCAGATAAGAAATGTCTGACAAATATGTGAATTCCAGACAAGTGTCCTGAAGTAGGATGAAGCTCAAGATATTTAATGCTCATGTTCTTGTAGTAGCAAAAAATAATCCAGTGTGTTTGTGTACTAAATAAATAATGAATCTTTACTTCCAGATATTCTTCATTTTTCTTTAGACGCAAGGAGATTTTTGTCATCCAGTAAGTTACTGTGGTGATGCAGAGCTCTGTTGTGATGGTTTTCATCTTGTCAGGTGGTGTGCTCTATATTTTTAAATACACTATATTGAGCGTTTTGTTGTTTAACGTGCTATTTTTTTCCAAAGCCAAAAAACCCCAAAAAAGCCCTATGCTTTCTACTTACAATATGTCCTCTATAATTTGCATGCTATTGATATGGTAAAGTTAACCTTATCAAAATGCACATTGACTCATAATGTGCATGTCCTGAGAATTTGCTGTGTTCTCATGTTGTGTTAGCTTTGACAGTAAAATAAGTTTCCACCTGGATTTCTTCACATGCATCTTGTCTTATTACATGATACAAAGCTGAGTTCTCCATCTGACAGATGGAGTCTGGGTCCACACTTCACACAAGCTCATTTCAACTGCTGCAGGTGGTAATCTGTAAGGACCAAGATGATGAAATTTCCCGTTCTCTGCCTCTGGGGCATACACAGAGTGACACAGTTCATAGTATCTGTACTTCTGCCCTAATCAATGGGTAGCTAACTGTGCATGTTTTCAGGCACTCCTCTGATGTTTGGAAATGTCATTTATATGCTAGCACAAAAATTGCTTTGTGCCTTCTGAAGGTAGCATAACAAAATGTCAGCATTACCGGGGACCCCAGCAACAGATTGAATGCCTCAGAGATAATCAGTTTCTTCGTGCAAAGAATATGAATGGAGGCAAAGAACGAAAATGCATTTGATTTCAAAATCCCAAATCTATGACAGAGGAGTCAGTCTCCATGAGCCACAGGGGTGGATGGGGCCAAGGCTCCTGACATTCTCATTGATCATGAATAGTAGTAGTCAGCATGATTAAAACAGTGGAAGCCAGGACTATTTCTACTCTAGTCATATTTAGCATTTTGGAATCATAGGTAAACTTGTTTTGCTTCCTGTGAACTAATTGCCAAGTTTCCACTGACAGAATTAAAATAGTTTTATAAAAATACATTTTCCTCAAAGGACCTGCTTGATCAGATTCAGTTGTCAAAGTAAAGACTCTGTTGAGCTAAAGATTTAAGTGATCACATCACACATAAAATATCCATTTCCAACCAGCACTCAAAGCTGACCTCTCAGCATTCCAGACTCACAAGGGGTCTGGTGGAGCAGCTCTGCCAAGTATCTTTCTTTGTCATCGTTAAACAGAATTCTTTTACTTTTTTTCTTTTTTTTTTTTGCTTTATGCCATTAATGCCTCAGAAAAATCCTTCCATTTTTACCTCATGTTTCTCCTCGAACACCACATTTTCTCTCTTCAAATTAGTCAGTAGTGTCCCTGTTTAGTCAGAGGTCTTACTTCGATAGAGCTCAACTTAATGGTTTGGATTCATCAGACCTTTATAGAACACCTGTACATAAATCCTATTTGTTAAGGTAGATGTAGTCTTCCTCCAAATTTAGTTTTCCAAGGTTACCTTCTAACCCCTAACTGAGGTAATTAAGTGTTTACTAGATGAGATAGTTAGTTAATAGTTAATAGTTCGGGCTCGAAGCACTTCTTTTTAGATGATAGCATGTCATCTGTGTCCTCTTCATTCCATCCTCACCGAGAGCCTGTGCCCATCTCTTCACACAGCTATCAGCAGTTTCTTCATCTTCTCTTCCTACTCCTTCTGCCCTCTTGCCCAAGGTAGCTAAGCCTGGGCCCCTCGCTGTAATTTAGGATATGTGGTTGACAAAATAAAACATCTGTCAGGAATTTGTTTTCAAAAGTGCTAATGTGGAGAGGCTTAGTAATAATGAAAATTCAACTCTTGCCACCTCGGGAATCTTCTCTTACCTCTTTGACATCAGCAAGAACGTTGCTTTTCCTTATTAATCTAAATGTCCATTTTACTTCATTTGGGTAAAAGAAGTATCAGTCGGATCCTACCAAGTGCCAAGCACTGTTCTGGGCACTGGAAATTCTGTGATTAAAATGGAAGGGGCATTGCCTCCAAAGAGCTGCCCTTCAAATAGCTAAGCTCCTTTTAAGCTTACTTGTCTTTACAGGAAATATGCTGAGAAAGTACTTAGGACAGCACTTAACGAATTGATTGTTTTTCTAGTTAAATAAGAAAAATATTACATTACTTACTTATTGAGGTGGTATGTTTACCTTACAAGGTGAAGTTTTAGAGTCAGCTCTACAGTACCAGCTATCAGGATAATATTTTTTAACTTTGTTTTACAGTTTTATTGGGAAATAACTGACATACATCACTGTGTAAGTTTAAGGTATATAGCATAATGGTTTGATTTACATATATTGTGAAGTAATTACCACAGTAGGTTCAGCTAACAAACATTTTTTTCATATAAATACAAAAAAAAAAAGAATGAAGAAAAGAAAAAATGAAAAAAAAATGTTCTCCTTATGATGAGAACTTTTAGGATCTATTTTCTTAACAACTTTCAAATATACCATACAGCAGTGTTAACCATAGTCATTATGTTGTACATTACATCCCTAGTACTTATTTACCTTAATACTGGAAGTTTATACCTTTTATCCACCTTCCTCCAATACCCCCTCCCTCTGCCCTCCACCTCTGCTAACCACAAAGCTGATTTCTTTCTCTATGAATTTGTGTTTGCTTGTTTGTTTGTGTTTTAGATTCCACATATAAGTGAGATCATACAGTATTTGTCCTTTTCTGTCTGACTTATTTCATTTAGCATAATGCCTTCAAGCCCATCCATGTTGTTGCAAATGGTAGGATTTCGTCTTTTTGTGGCCAAATAATATTCCTTTGTGTGTGTATGTATATATATATGTGTATATATATATATATATATATATACCATATATATATATATATGCCACAACCTCTTTATCCATTCACCCACTGATGGACACTTAGGTTACTTCCATGTCATAGCTGTTGTAAATAATGTTGCCATAAACATGGGGGTGCAGATGTCTTTTTGAGTTACTGTTTTCATTTCCTGTGAATATATTCCTAGAAATAGACTTGCTGGATCATATGGTAGTTCTATTTTTAACTTTTTAAGGATTGGTTAGGATAATTTTTAAATTTATATTAGGGACCACAGAAAAATTATTGGTGATTTGGTAAAAGAATGAAGAAATATCTGGAAATGGAGCACCTGGGTGGCTCAGTCGGTTAAGTGTCTGCCTTTGGCTCAGGTCATGACCTCAGGGTCCTGGGATGGAGCCCCACGTCAGGCTCCCTGCTCAGTGGGGAGCCTGCTTCTCCCTCTGCCTGCTGTTCCCCCTGCTTGTGTCCTCTCACTCTCTCTGTCAAATAAATAAATAAAATCTTAAAAGGAAAGAAAGAAAGATCTGAAAGAATACGATTTTAAAGCCTAGAACAAATAAAACAATAGGAAAGAACAAAACTGAAGACACCTTTGAAAGCATTACAGTAAATGCTGAGGGTAAGTAATAGGATATCATTATAGAAGTAGATGTAAATGTTGGAACAGTTAATGGCTTGATTGAAATATAGAAATTAAAAATTCACACTCAGCATTTTATAAAACTTGAAACGATTAATTAATATGTTTTACCAGAAAGATAGATTCTTAACAAATTTTTATTTGAATATGAAGTACATGTCAGTGTGCCAAGTACATATTTTAAATCAATGCAATAAAATTTGAGGTTCCTTTCTTTTTAACCTAACTTAAGTAGAAAACACAAAATTTCTAGTTTGTCCTGTGCCACTGGTAATGCTGATTTAAGCTGCTCATCTATAGGCTATCATCCATGGCTCTCTATTTGGACTATATTTTAATTCCCTATAGATTTCAACTAATTGACCTTGAGGGAAAGCTGAGTCTCTGTGACAATATGGTCTTCAATCACCACTGCCAACATAAATAAATGGTTCCTCTCTGGATCTATCAAGAGTAATCTGAGTGGAATTTAAGTTTTTGATAGACTTCTAAAAAATGAGCCCAGACATGAAATAATACCCTTTTCAACAAAAGGGAATAGGATTTAAGACAGCTAAGATTCATGTAATATAAAGCGTTTAGCCCTTTCTGTTAGAAAGTGGTCAGTTTTCTTATTGAAATCTGGACAATTCCCAAATTGATTTATATAATAATGAACTGAATTTGATTTGACAGGATCATTCACTATTGTAAGTGAATACAATACCAGTCTAAAATGCTCTTCATGTAACAAATTGTTTCTAAAAATGTTAATAAAAAGTTTTCTATATGAGTTTCTTTGAGTGTCTTCACAGATCACTTAATTTGAAAATAGCACTCCTGAAATAACATTGTTGACTTTCATGCACATTAATTTCTGTAAGGTTTTTTTAATACTTATCTAACCAAACAGTTTTTTTAAAAGAATTTAATTTCTTCATCAATAAAAGTCAGTGCTTTTTTTTTTTTTGTATTATGCCCCACCTTCTTTTCTAATTCCCTGGATACAATTGTCCAAATTAATTTTTTTCCTATTTAAAAACAAAACTTTAAAACCTATAATAAAATTTAGAATGCAGCCAATTCCTTTTTTAAAAAATTTATTTATTTATTTATTTGAGAGAAAGAGAGAGAGTGGGAAGAGGTGGGGTGGAGGGAGAGAGAGAGAGACTATCTCATGCAGACACCCCACTGAGCACAGAGTCTGACCTTGATCTCACAACTCTGAGATCATGACCTGAGCCAAAATCAAGAGTCAGATGCTTAACCTACTGAACCACCCAAGCACCCCAGATGCAGCCAATTCTTTTTTTTTTTTTTTGTAAAGATTTTATTTATTTATTTGACAGAGAGAGACACAGTGAGAGAGGGAACACAAGCAGGGGGAGTGGGAGAGGGAGAAGCAGGCTTCCCGCAGAGCAGGGAGCCCGATGCGGGACTCGATCCCAGGACCCTGGGATCATGACCTGAGCCGAAGGCAGACGCTTAACAATGCCCCTGGATGCAGCCAATTCTTAAAGGAAGAATATACCCATACATTATGAGGCTAAGTATCAAAACTACAGACAACAAAAAAATCTTTTATTTGAAACAGTTAGGTAATATTTGCCAAAATGTCTTCTCAATTTAAGCTACCCAGATAGGTATTTCAATTTCAGTTCACACATACTGGTGACATTGGCATAGACTGGAAAATTACATAAAAATTAGACTTTAGAAGTCTTGTTTCTCACATTATGTAAATATACATGTAAAGAATAGGTTACATAAAGTGACTGGGTTTAGATAAAGAGAGTGATACAAATGAAAATAAAGCCAAAACAGATCTTACTCTTTTTTTGAAGTCTATCTTTTTTTTTACTTGGATAGGCAAGATGATTTTATTGTTCATATATCTAATTTCCTAGCACCTGTTAACTTTCTAATGTTAGGGGATCTAATATGGCTTTTAAACTCATATAGTGTTTTGGGTTTTTTAAAAGATTTTATTTATTTATTTGACAGAGAGAGAAAGAGAACACAAGCAGGGGGTTTGGGAGAGGGAGAAGCAGGCTCCCTACTGAGCAGGTAGCCCAATATGGGACTCGATCCCAGGACCCTGGGATCATGACCTGAGCTGAAAGCAGACGTTTAACTGACTGAGCCACCCAGGCACCCTAGACTCATATAGTGTTTATTGATACATCTATTGATCATACTTATCTAAAGCTCCTGAAAATTCTCAATTGCTTACTATTTTAGTGGGAAATTCATTCAGTTCAGATACTCTCATAATAAGCACAGTGCTTACATTTAGCTTTCTGTGTATCTTAGTCTGAATGCATCCAAAATTGTATATTTAATAATGATTTATTCATTGTCTACTATGAATAAGGTTATGAGGGTCTTGCAGTAAGGCAGTGTTAATCCTGCCCCTGCCTTCAAGTACACAAGAACCTCAATGCATGTATCCTTAATACAGGTGCTTATATAGCCATAATATAAGGTGGAAAGTGGTTTGTGCATAGAAATCTCATTTCTATGAAATTATTTTCTCTATAATAGAACAAAGAAGGTCCATGGAAGAGTTAACATTTGAATCAGCTATTGAGGAATCAGTAGGACCTGGTTGTGGAAAAACACCTAGAATGGTACAAACCGAGAGGGAGGGATGCCAGAGAATTGCTGGAATACAAACGGGGTATGTGAAAGGTAGTTGTAAGGAATAACATTAAAATGCCAGTGTGATGAGAATGCCTTCACGTGATAATGTGAAAACTGAATTATTATAATCTTTATGGTATTAAGGATTTATTTAGGATCTTAAATTGAGAACTAGAAAGCCAAACTCAGATTTGAAGTCTGGATATTTATGACCACTCTTTATGCTGGAGACCCTGATTAAGAAGAATAAAATAGGAAATCTTGCTGCTTAATTTAGCACATTTTAATCTACCCAGTTTGAGTAAAATTAAGATAGGATATTTTTTTGGGGAAAAAAAATCTTCCTTTATATCAGTGTGAATTGTAGGACAGATGGGTAAGAGGAGCTTGAGTTTTACAAAATAAAGTAGAAATAGCAATTATAATACTAATGATATTAACTAATATTTATGTATTGCTTCCAAAGCCAAGGACTTTTCTAAGCTTGTACATATATGAGCTTGATTTACATATACTTACCCTATTTTCCAAATTAGGAACTGAGGCACAGAAAGATTAAGTAACTTGCTCAAGGTAATGTAGCTGGTAATTGTTGGAGCAGGTATTTGAAGTCATCATATTTTATAGTACAGAAAGAATTCACAAATATCCATCTGGATCCAATAGCTACCCAGTTACAGTTTAAAATTAGTATCTTTAGAGAGATCTTTCAAATGCAAAATAAAATACAGTAAAAAAAAAGCAACTTTCTATAGTGTTTGAAAAACAACTTTCTGTAGTGTTTAGAAACTATAAAGAAATTGACAAAAGAAAAATATTTTATTAGTTTTTATTAATATTTTTAAAATATTTTTATTTTTATTAGTTATAATTTCTAAATGAGAATAGACAACATTAATGAGAAAAAGAGCAAGGATGTGAATAATAACATGGTGCTTTAGCTATTTCTTGTGGATTTATATCTTAATATGATTATTCATGTTTAATGTCTTTTTTTTTTTTTTTAAAGATTTTATTTATTTATTTGACAGAGAGAGACACAGTGAGAAAGGGAACACAAGCAGGGGGAGTGGGAGAAGGAGAAGCAGGCTTCCCGCTGAGCAGGGAGCCCGATGTGGGGCTCGATCCCAGGACCCTGGGATCATGACCTGAGCCAAAGGCAGACGCTTAACGACTGAGCCACCCAGGCGCCCCTGTCTTTTGAGGATTTGATGAATGTATTCTGATTCTTCAAATTCCTTATGGATTGCTGCCCAGAAGTTAGCCCTACTTTAGATTCTAGATAACCTAGTAAAAATATTCTGCCAATACCACCTCAAATAATCCTGGATTCTCTGGGAAAAGAGAGACTCTCCTACTGTAGGATGGCAGTCTGACTGTTCTTAAATAGGTGGACCATAAGCCTGTCATTAAATCAGATACAGTGCGTGTGAATTTCACCAATCACAAATTGAATAATATTCCCTGTTGTTATGAAAGTGATATCCATGCAAGTCAAGAATTTCCATTTCTGTGTGGTAGCAGGGAAATTGATCTTGCCAATTCAAATATCTCATTCATATTTCTATCTTAAGTTCAGTTAATTAGGATTTGCCCAACCTAACCCTCTCGCCTTTCCTGTTTCTGAGGAACATGATGGCATAAGAGCACTGGGCATCAGTCATTACGTGTATTTGGGTGGTATGGGTCTAGGCCATGATTATATTTTTTCTTGCTGGTCTTTGCTGAAGGGTAATTATTTCCAACAGGGATTGACTGTTGCCTCAGTCCCCACTTTATCTATTGCTATGTCAGAAGTATTTCCAGGGCCTCTAATTCAGACATCCTCTATCTTCCTGTCCTAAACTCCAAATCAAGGATTCTTCTGATTCAATAGCCCATTCAAACATCTCCATATCCATTTAGTTAAAAATTTCCCTATTGCCTTCTCAGAATCATTCTAGGTTATTGTAGGAAGCTTACAAATTCATCTACCAAGACTTTGCTCAAACATTGCTGTTTTATCATTGTGACTCCATATTTGATAATGGGATGTTGTATGATGTTATACCCTGAGAAGCTGGGAGATACCTCCTCCTTGGGGACACCTATTGCATTAACCAGAATTCTATCATTCTTCTTGGTAGTACTTGCTCCTGCACCCCCTATTTTTCACCAATTTCTATATTGTAATAAAATGAACTTTTTGACTCCTGTTTTTTTCATTGAACACACCCCTTTGTAACCATTTTCATAGTATTCATTATGACACATTTTTCAATCTAATTATTTTCTTTCATTTGTCCTTTACTTCAAAAACCACATCCTCTTATAAACATCATTCACTTCAGGAATGCAGTAAAATCATCCTTGATAATACTTAAAATTTAAAACTTTGAAAAAATTTTATTTTATTGATTTTATTTCATTATACTTTGTGCCTTTTGTGGTTTTGCAGTGCTAATTGATTGTGCATGACAAATGTGTTATTAAAGATGTTCCCATCTTTGAATTTGTGTGTTGCATAGTCTATTTGGCTGTTAAAAATTATTTCAATTTTTTTCAGAGTATGAATAACTTGACCAATGAACTGTCACAGGAGATATGTCTAAAGGAACTGAAAGAATTGTGATTTTTTTATGGTTATATACTCATCAAAACTCACTCATGAAATAAAACTTAGGCAATATGATGTCATTTTTCAAAGATCCACTCCCCCTGGTTAAGCATTCTCTATGGACAAAGAAAATATTTTTTTAAATCCACATTAACTCTCTTAGACTCTAAATACTATGCAATATATTAAAAAGTGACCTGTTTTTAACATAGTACCCCAAAGGCCTAACAATATTAAAAGAGTATTTTGGTTGAGAGGGAAGCTAAGTTATTATTTGGCCATATTGAGTCCAAATAATATAATTTAGAAAGATGAAATAGAATTTAAAATAATGATTGCGTATCAGGTAAAGTCATAGCACATCATACATTACTGATTTATTATATTTATCTGATTTTAATCTAGAACTCTTTCAGAAAGAGCTATCCCCTCAGCTTATCATGCATTTAACACAATCTCTGTTGCAGGTTACTTAGTTATAGAAAATCCATCAAGTAAGTTTGTTAAATATCTTTTCTTCTTTTTGATGTCAATGCTAGATTCACTGATTCAATGAATCTTAATGTGTGGTTCCTTTTTTGTATGTTTGCTAGAAAAACCTCCAAGCGGGATATAAATCATAAAAGCATGACTAATTGCATGGTAACTGGAGAAATGCTTTCTCTCTCTCTGGGGTGAAGCCTGCATGTCTGTATTTTAGCTTGGGAAGTAATACGGGGATATTTAAACTCCTTAGGGTTTAAAAACCATGTCATTATGAGAATGAGGTCACTGCAATATTTTATATCTTCTAAAACTTTGTAATGTATAAAATGTTTTCTGTATGACAAAGAGGTATTATGTGCTTTAGGATTCAATGATAACTTTATGCCCTTATATTTACTTGAAAAACTTTTTTCCTTACAATGTGATATCATTCATATAAAGTCACTTAAAAATGGAAAGGATTTTGTGCCAGGACTACAAAGAAAGCACACTTACAGGGGAGAAGTTAATTTTGTAAATATGGCAAAATGACTTTAAAGGGCTGTGTGTTTACGGGTTTTGAAGTATCTGTTGTTCTTTGACTTATTCACTGTATGGCCAGTGTCAGTCTAACATGATTCCATTTTCTACCTCTCTTTGCTTGGAGGCCGGTAAGCAAGAAGTCCTTCCTGCAACATGTTGAAGAGCTTTGCACAAACAACAACCTAAAGTTTCAAGAAGAATTTTCGGTATGTTACTAGCAGTTGTCACAACATTGCCAGACCTCCAGTCGTTTCATGTGTCACATTTCATGTCCATTTTAAGCATGCAAGGCCATGAAGGACTCTGGCCTTGATAATCAATACCCAATTACCAGGTTGATTGTTTGGATAGTAATGTTACACGGGGTGGCCTCTGGTGCAACCTGAACAGAATTATTCACCTACTGTGTGAGGAAAGGGTGCTCTTCTTCAGACCTCCCCAGCAATGGCAGCCTGGCCTCATTTCTGCTCTGCTCTTTCATCCAGATGTGCATGGGAGTCTGGAAAGTCTGGAAGGTTGTATTCATTGGTTTTTGCTGGTGTGTGAGATTTAGGCTTTACCATATATGTGGTTTTATATTTAAATAATTATTTTAGATTTAGAGACCAAATAATTCCATTTTATATTTGCCTGCTTAGTTTATGTTAGTGATATAGATGAACCTGAGAACAGAACGTGATGTTTCCAGAAACTACAAAAATGTTATTTCTAGAACTATCTAAAAGTAAAAATACCCATGTTTTATGAGGCCTATTTTTAGGTTACTATGAAATAAATACACTATCACCTCATGGAGAATATGTTAAGTTAAGAGCATTCCACTTTAACACTAGTTAAAAGTTAAGATTAATTATATTGTTTTCAACATTTTGTGTCTCTATAAAATTCAAATTATATTAATGCATAAGGTATATATCAGATCTCTAAACATTTTTAAAACTTGTGTGCATCTTTCCAAACTTATGTGATTATTTTGTATTATATAAGTAATATGGATTTCTAAATGTCACCAAAAACTTTATTTCTTTTTTTTTCATGAAATTTTTAGTGTGTGAACCTATGAAACAAAGAATTAAGCAATTGGCTTGAATAATTCAGGATTATAATATTTCAGCCTCTCAGGAAATAATAACAAAATGTGAGAAGATTAATGGTATTTCCTACAGCTCTTTGGTTATGCTTCTTAAGTAATATTGGCCTGGACTTAACAAAATAGATGGTACCATAAAACTTTTGTTAGCATTTACACAGCGAGAACTCGCAATTGTTCAGAAGCAAAAGTGTAATTTCACTAGAAGAGGAGCGAATATAATTACATTATGCATGACTGAGTAGATGAAAAGTTTTATTAGCAACAACATTTTCACATATATTACATTGAGAAAATTTCTAGTTCAACTTCTTTGGAGATTATGGTTTTAAGAACTTTTTAGATACAAATATATAGGTTGTATGTATGTATTATATAAACATATCTATATATGTAAGGAACTTCTTTAAATTATTTTTATCCTAATGCTGTATTAAGATTTTTAAAGCAAAATTATATTTAAATTAATAAATGCATATTTGATAACCTTTAAAACTCAGATCATAACCACTTATACCTTAAATATTTATAAGCTCCTACTATATGGTAGGCATTGTATTTGGCATATTAATATATATCGATTCAATGCTTAATAGCTAAGTGACTTTGGATAAATCACATAAACTCTCTGTTCCTCCATATCCTAATTTGTAAAATAATAGTATTTACCAATAATAGTATTTATCTCACTGAGTTGTGAATACTAAAACAATTGAATGTGTGTAACACTAAGAATAGTGGCTGACACAAGTATTAGCTATATGTTACAACTATGACTTCTACCATAAAGAAGCTCATACTATGATAAGAACTGCAGACATGCACAGAAAATACATAAATACACTGTATCATGACAGATATGCAGAAAGAAGTGAGGATTGACTTTATTTGGATAGCAGTCAGAAAAGACTGCACAAAAAGGTGCTGTTTGAGATGAACTTTTAGACAAGCAGAAGACCAATGGGTAAATAAAGGGGGAAGAGTATCCCAGAGAGAGAGAGAAGGAATGCAAAAGCATAAGGATGCAAAACAGTCTCACTCACATATGATCCCACTGAAAAGAACAAACAGTAGGAGAAAGAACTGAATAGGATGGTGGAGGCCCTGTGTTCCCTGGTAAGAAAAAGGTTGCAAGTGTGACATTACTATCCAAACAGTCAACCTGGTAATTGGATATTGATTATCAAGGCCACAGTCATTTAAATCTATAATTGGAAACTTCTATGTGAAATAATTACAGAAAAAAAATACCACCTTTCAGGAGATTTCCATTTCACCTCTGTTTTCTCCTCTATTCCTTTATCTATATGAATATGCTGACATATACTCCCAACACCTTGACACAGGGAAATGGTTCTAGGATTCCCTACTTGGTTAAACAAATTTTTTCTAAGCCTTTTATGCTGGTACATCAGATTTCAGATGCTTACACTGCACATATCCACATGCAAAAGACTGTCTGGATTTTCTTTTTGAGGAAAAATAAGGGGGAAAGGAAGACTTATCTAATAAAAGAAATAGTTTATAATGATGTTGAAAAATTGCAAAAACAAAAATTTTAACACTTTTTAAGGAATTTGGCAAGTTGAGATTTATTTCTAAAATGAAAAACTATAAACTTTGTAAATATAAATCACCAGCTCAACAAAATAATGAACACATTTTCTTGCACCAACTTTCTTAATGATGAATGGATCATATCATGATTTTTTACCAAAATGTCAATAATGGATCTCCTTGACCCTTCATCTGTGTCTGATAATTCTTAATCACACCTTTGCATTCCAGTATCGATTTAACAATGCCTACTGAGAACAGGAATTGACCTTTGGCGTCTTCTTAAACTGACCAATGTTGTACCAATTAATAGGCATGAAATCACACTGCCTGAGGAGAAAAAACAAAAAATAAATCACTGAACTCCCTTCCCCTACTAAGTAGACATTAAAATATTAAATAATACTCAGTGTGTTCCTGTTGAAACCATTAGTAAAGTATGGAAAAGGGTTATTAGTAACATGGTTGCCACATCTTAGAGCTTCTAAAAGTACAAAGAAGTTATCCCAGAGAAAGCAAGAGACCAACTGACCATTTTTTTCAGGATATTTTCAGTAAACGTTTACATAAGTTCATTGCTGTTAATTTGACCTTGTTTCTGCAGTTATGAGAGGTGTTTTCAATTTAAAAATAAAAGGGTTTAGAATAAAGAATAGTTTTTTCCTAAGTAGAATTTCTTGTTTACCTCTGAAATAAATCTAAACTGCAATGACTTCATTCCACAGGAACTACCAAAATTTCTTCAGGATCTTTCTTCAACTGATGCCGATCTGCCTTGGAACAGAGCAAAAAACCGCTTTCCAAACATAAAACCATGTATGTGCCCTTACTGCCCCTGGTTTCTACCTGCAAAATGTTTTAAAATGAGCACCAAATGCATCTTAGCCTTTTTATTTCTTAAACCTATTAATATTAATTGAATTACAATAATGCATTTTATTAGCAGATATTTTCAAATTGTATCTCTTTTGCTTTGTTAATATGTATTAAAGTTAATGTACATGATTTTCAGCTTGTTCATACAAGGTTCACTTATGCAGGTGCAAGAAACTGTAGACCTAATAGTTTCTTAGCTTTGTAATTTAACCCAGGTAACGAACCTCTCTAACATCTTCCTACAGATCTAGTTCTCAAATGAAAAGAGAAACATGTAACTTTGTGCATTAATTTCCCTTAAAATCAGGGCTGTGCTTTCTTATGGAATATAAGAGATGCATTGCAAAATATTCATTGAAGATCAAAGTAAATGTGTGCTTACCAGGGTGGTTTTACAAAGGAGGCAGGGTGGTGCCTCATCATAGTAAACAAAACTTCATTTTTCAATCAATAAGAAAAGAAACTATTATCGCTTTAAGAATTAGCAGTGATTGGGGCGCCTGGGTGGCTCAGTCAGTTAAGCGGCTGCCTTCAGCCCAGGTCATGATCCTGGGGTCCTGGGATCGAGCCCCAAGTCCGGCTCCCTGCTTAGTGGACAGCCTGCTTCTCCCTCTCCCTCTGCCTACTTGTGCTCTCTATCTCTCTGTCAAATAAATAAATAAAATCTTAAAAAAAAAAAAGAATTAACAGTGATGTGAAAGGAAAAATAGAACATTCTTCTGTTCATAATAGCTATATATTTGATATTACATTTTTTGAACAGATGTGCCTCCTATCTATATTCTGATTCCATACACTTTATGTTATGAGATAAGAAAGTGCTATTTGTGATATTCTGAAATATTATTAATATTGTTTCAAAATCTAGAATTTTAAAATACTCCTAATTTTAAAGTATTTTTAATAAATATACATTTTTCTATGTTCTATGCATTTTCAAACTATATTGGGAAAATTCCTTACTTAAGAATTGAACTCTTCTGCCTAGAAAGACACAGATTTGAAGAAGGATAAAATTGCAGAGTGTAAAATCATAAAGGATGTGGATAGGAAGACATGGGCCAAATTCTGATATTCTAGAACTCAAGGATAACTGAGACATGAAGTAAACAAATTTAGGGAAATACGATATAGGAAGTAGTAATGTAGTGAATCTGCTAATTCCCAAGAATTAAGATAGGATGAAAATGCAAATAGCTTTTATCATCCAAAATTCCTTCTGGAACAAAGCAGATCATAAGTAAATGACTTCAGGAGCAAGTTGACAAATCAGACACTATTGTAAGAAGTAAGGAATGTTAGTATTAAGTCTCTAAGTTTCTATGGCATGCAGTTTCTCAATAGGTCCTTTTGTTTTCCTTTTCAGAGAGTTAACCTGGGTTGGATGTATCATAAGTTTAAGAGATATGGAAATTCTCATGTCTTTATATTTGTCTCTACCTAAATTTCTTCAGTACTGTCTGCTTCATGCTTATTCAATGCTCTTCTGTAAAAATAAACACTGTTATCTGATTGAAAGACAGTTACTGGGCACCTGGGTGGCTCAGTTGGCTAAGCGTCTGCCTTCAGCTCAAGTCATGATCTCAGGGTCCTGGGATCTTGCTCTGTATCAGGTTTCTTGCTCATTGGGAAGTCTGCTTCTCTCTCTGCCCCTCCCCCACTCTTGAACTCGTACTCTTTCTCTCTGTCTCTGTATCTCTCTCAAAAATAAATAAATAATCTTTAAAAAAAAAGACCATTACTATGGAATATTTAATGTTTATTTACAATCATATATTTGGCTGAAATAATTTATAATATATCAGTATATATAAGATAAGCAAACCAAACATGGCTAACTTATTTCCAAAGACCAAAGAGTATCTAATTTAAAATACATAGCAAGATATTCTTTTTAAGATTTAAAGAGAGAGAGAGAGCAAGCAGGAAGAGGGGCAGGGAGAGAGGAAGGGAGAGAATCTCCAGCAGACTCCCTGCTGAGTGCAGAGCCTGACGACACGGGGCTCAATCTCACGACCCTGTAACCATGACCTGAGCCAAAATCAAGAGTCAGACACCCAACTGACTGAGCCACCCAGGTGCCCCAGCAAGATATTTTTTAAATGTGACATTTCAGTCTTTTTTTAATTAAGATCCCAGTGCATTATTATCTGGGTTCACATCATGGCTATAAGAAAAGTCAGACCACATAGCTTATTACTTATAGGATAGGAAGAGAATAAGAGTGGTCAATGAAAATAAATAACCTTAAAACAACAAGAAGAGCTGAAAAGTCTGATTGCCCAGTTTCTTCAAATCTGAGGCTAAGACAAAAATGGAACTATGTTGTAATCAGGGATGTTTGGGATATTATAATTGGCATTCATGCATTTTTCACCTTTGCTAGAGTCAAATGGATAATGTCCAATTGTTTTCTGCTTTCTTCTTGATTTCAGTACAGAAAACTTATGGAAATTTTTCAAATAATATATTACATCTATGTTCAATATCCTTTAATGGATTTGTAGGGAAACCTTTTTCTTAACTATACTCTTAGAGAGTTGGGGGTCCTATAAGAAATAATTTAGTTAGGTAGATTTCTCTATTTTTCAAGAATGTGATTAGAATAATTTATTAATTTAACTCATGTACTGCCGGCTGTATAGTAAAAATGCTAGGAATGTGTGGGCGCTGATCAAACTTCCTGGGCTACAATCCTGTGTACGTATTCACTGCCTTAGTGACTGGACATATTATTCAGTGGTGCCCACCTCATAAGGTTATTGTGAGGATTAGATGAAATAATTATGTAAATCACTTTGCCCAGTATTGGAACATGGAAAGCTCTCAGTGTTCATTCTTATAATTGTTAGTAATCAGTGGGTGAATAGATTTAATAACAGGCCCTTAGGGTCTATAGTCTGGACATAGCAAGCCCACTTCCCTAACCTGAGTGAGAAGGCAAGCTGTAAACTCACAGCCACCTCTGTGGGCAAGTGCACCCCAGCCACACACACACACAGTACAAGCAAATGAGATGTTTAAACTAAATATATTCTCCCACTGTGCTTGCAGAGAAGCTGTTAAGCTGAAGAAACGTTTTTTTCTCCCGTAGAGAATGAATTCATTTTAATAGACTCTGAATTTTAGCTTGAGACAGCTTAGTGAAGTGCATTGTTTCCCCTGAGTAATGTAGGAAGTAGGATTTCAAATATCACAGTGCATTTTAGAAGATATTAGCTTACAGGGCTTTAAGATACTAGAATTAGCAGCAAATGCTTGCAGAAGAGATTTCCAAGTCTCCCTTTGACAGGACACTATGACCTTCAGAAATGTTCCAACACCACGAAGAAAAGTTTTAGCTTGCTGTTGACTCAGATAATTATAAGCGGGCATATTGCATGAACAGAAGCCTAATGGCTTCCCTTCCTAAATTACAGGACTAGCCACAATGTCATTAAAGTAGTTAGATCATACCAAATTCAAGACTTTGGGACATAAGTCATTTGCATAAATTTGCTTAAACATTCCCCATCTCTAAACATATCAGGCTGGTCATTTGAATCACTAACAATACAGCAAAGTCATTTAACAGGTAACATGTGCTTAAGTTGTTGTTGTTTTTTAATTTTATTTTATTATGTTATGTTAATCACCATACATTACATCATTTGTTTTTGATGTAGTGTTCCATGATTCATTGTTTGCGTATAACACCCAGTGCTCCATTCAATACATGCCCTCTTTAATACCCATCACCAGGCTAACCCATCTCCCCACCCACCTCTCCTCTAGAATCAAGTCCTGTTCAACTTTATAAGTTCCATAAGCTTTCATGTAAGTTTTCCTCAAGAGGATTCTACAAAATAAATATTATAACTATATATTATAGGTGAGGTAATGAAGGAGCAGAGAAGTTAAGGAATTCACCTAAGGCCATTCATATGGTAAATAGATCATCTGGAATTCAAACCCAAACCCATTTACCCATTTTCCTCCACTACAGAGTGCCTTCCCAATGAGATTTAAAAAAAAAAAAAAACTTCAAAATAATTATGTAGTAATAGGTATTTTATATCATTTCCATGCCTAGCTAAAATTAGCACTGGACATTCCAATTGAAATACCCATCATAATACCAACTGGGTAAAAATCCTCAGGAAAAAAATAATTTGAACCCCTTTTTTGAAGAAAAATAATGGTTAGGGGCATCTAGTTTTACCAGATCTTAAAATAGTCTAAAGAATAATAATTAGGGGCACCTGAGTAGCTCAGTCATTAAGCATGTGCCTTCGGCTCAGGTCATGATCCTGGGGTCCTGGGGTCCAGCCCCGCATCTGGCTCCCTTCTCAGCGGGAAGCCTCCTTCTCCCTCTCCCACTCCCCCTGCTTGTATTCCCTCCCTCGCTTTCTCTCTCTCTGTCAAATAAATAAATAAAATCTTAAAAGAAAAAAAGAATAATAATTAAGTTTGGTATTAAAGAAAGAGTGGGCAGATACATTAATGGAAATGAATAAATAGTCCAGAAATAGGCCTAGAAATGCACAGAGAAATCTAGTGTATAATAAGAGTGCTATTTTGAATATTATTATTTGAACATTTTGAAATGTTAACAAACTGGGACTTCGTTGTTCCAAAAGACAACAAAGAAACAAACAATAAAATATAGATTTTACCTAGTTCCATAAAAAATAATAAATCCCAATGGATCAAAGATTGAAATAGTTGAAACAAAAGCAGAAAACCCATTAAAAGTTCTAGAAGAAAAGGGCGCCTGGGTGGCTCAGTCGGTTAAGCGACTGCCTTCGGCTCAGGTCGTGATCCTGGAGTCCCTGGATCGAGTCCCGCATCGGGCTCCCTGCTCGGCGGGGAGTCTGCTTCTCTCTCTGACCCTCCCCCCTCTCATGTGCTCTCTCTCATTCTCTCTCTCTCAAATAAATAAATAAAATCTTTAAAAAAAAAAAAAGTTCTAGAAGAAAATATGAATGGAAGATTTGTAAAAATGAAAATATTGGTGTGACAGACACCTTTGTGTGAATGACACAAGAAACCATCATGATGCCATGAAGAAAAATACTTTGAATTTTGATTATTAAAAAAATGTACATTTTATGTATGACAGGATAGCTAGCTACATTGATGGATAGGGTCAAAAAATGACAAGAAAATTTCAATACATGTAAGTATGTATTGAATATGTAACATGATATATTTTTTGTATAAAATATTTTTTAAAAATAGAAAAATAGTATAATATGAAGTGGCCATTAATGAAAAAGTTATTTATTTATTTATTTATTTATTTTAAAGATTTTATTTATTTGACAGAGAAAGACACAGCGAGAGAGGGAACAAGGGCAGGGGGGGTGGGAGAGGGAGAAGCAGGCTCCCCACTGAGCAGGGAGCCCGATGTGGGGCTCGATCCCAGGACCCTGGGATCATGACCTGAGCTGAAAGCAGATGCTTGACTGACTGAGCCACCCAGGCGCCCCGATGAAAAAGTTATTTAAAAAGGCCAGGGAGGAGGGGAAATATGGCGGAGGAGTAGGGGACCCTATTTCAACTGGGCCCCGGAATTGAGCTGGATATCTACCAGACCACTCTGAGCACCCACAAAACCAGCCTGAGATGTAAGAAGATCTGGATCTCTACGAACAGAATATCGCAGGCAGTTGGTTTTGAGGTACGAAGCGGAGAGCCGTGATTCTGCGGGCAGATATCGGAGGATAAAC
>NC_138373.1:125558428-125582280 GCF_054177405.1 Leptonychotes weddellii
GTGATGGGTATTAAGGAGGGCACGTACTGCATGGAGCACTGGGTGTTATACGAAAACAATGGATCGTGGATCACTACATCAAAAACTAATGATGTATTGTATGGTGACTAACATAATATAATAAAATTAAAAACTACAAAAATAAAAAATAAAAAATAAATAAAAAGGCCAATACACAAGCAAAGAAGCTCAGTTGAATTGCTTTCATATTTAAGGAAATAAAAATAAATATTATGAGACATCAATTTGTATCTATCAAAATATCATGAACTAAAATGTTTAACAATAGCTTGTGGTTGTGAAAGTAAGAGGAAACAGAATTGTTCAAACACTTTTCAAACACTTTTGTTCAGAGTATGAATTGATATAATTAGAGAACAATTTGGCAGTATCTTTCAAAATTTGAAATGTATGACAGGATTTGGGAATTTTACTGCTGGTAATGTATTCTACAAATACACTACAACATATATGCAAAAAGTTTAGTTATATTTATTTATCATTTCACAATAACAAAATGAGGTGAATTGAAATCATCATAAGAGTTAAATTAGTATGTTTTATTCAAACAATGAAATACTATATGGCTGTTTAAAATAATGAACTAGACATTTTTGTTATGATTATATATGGAAAGATACAGGTAAATGAAAAATATTGCAGAAAAGAATGTATATCACTCCATTTGTGGTTAATTTTTATGAAATTGTATAGAAGATTCTAGAAATATATACAAGAACATATTAATAGTCATTGTCTCTGGGTAATGGAAATATGGGATAAGAGGGAACTTCTACTTTAATTTTACGACCATCTGTAATGTTCAATATTACATCATGAATTTCTTTGTATTACTTTTATAGTAAAATCAAGCAGTAGCAATTTAAATAATGAATTAGCATTACTGTCTTATATTTTCCTCTAGATAATAATAATAGAGTGAAGCTGGTAGCTGATGCTAGTATTCCAGGATCGGATTATATTAATGCCAGCTATGTTTCTGTAAGTTGCTGTATTTTTATGTTTTATATTCTTATAAACATAAATACTTCAATTATATTACTCTTCCAAATATTTTAAATCAGAAATTTGTTATAAACTCTATGGATTTTATGTGCCAATTCCTTACAACAACACTAGGTACCTCCATTTTATAGATGGGGAAATGGGGGCTCCTGATAGAGATTACAATTTACCAACAATCATTTCACTAATAAATGAAAGATATATAACTTCAAGCTTCATATTCCCAGGCCTTTCCACTATATACATTCTTTGTACACAACGACAATGTCTGTCAATCTCTCTTACAAAGAAAAAGACAAATAGTTATGTCCATACAATATAAAAATTTTATTCTCTTCCTGCCATCTAGATTTTCAGTCCTTGAAGGAGACTATGATGTCATGTTCTTCTTTGATCCTCAGTTACCTGTAGAATGTGCACTCCATTGTAGCTGCTCAAAAACTGTAAATGAACCAACGCGGGATGAATTGTGACATGCCTAACGTACTGGCACATTATAGATAATAAATGCTTGTTGCATTAGATTAAAAATCGAATGAAACCAAAGTGTTTTAGGGATTTCTCTCTCTCCCTCTCCTTCCATATGGCTCTCTTACCCTCTCAATGCTCATCTCTATCACAGGTACATAGAAACTTGAAATGCATCCACGATTTGCACTGAGGTTGACACATGGAATTGCCCTTGCCCTTGCAGTCATTAAATTCAACCATTCACCTCGAAACTATTTCTGAAAAAATCCTGATAATTAGATGTTAGCCTCTCTTGGCATTGTTTCACCTACTTCCTCCTAAGGCAGATGATTCTATCTCTGAATAACTCCAATATACAATTGTTTTCTTATTTATTTATTTATTTATTTATTTTAAAAGATTTTATTTGTTTGAGACAGAGAGAATGAGAGACAGAGAGCATGAGAGGGAGGAGGGTCAGAGGGAGAAGCAGGCTCCCTGCTGAGCAGGGAGCCCGATGCGGGACTCGATCCCGGGACTCCAGGATCATGACCTGAGCCGAAGGCAGTCGCTTAACCAACTGAGCCACCCAGGCGCCCTACAATTGTTTTCTTAAAAACAAGATGTGCTCCCTTATATTTTCACCCACTGACTTCAATTCTAACATATAGCAAAGTTAGCCATCCTTATCATGGTGACCCTATAGACACTTGAGGGTTTCCTCTAGTGTCCACAGCCTTATATTCTTTTCTTATTCGTAGGTCATCACTCCCAGGCCTGCCCTTTGGTTCCACTGGGACTCTGCTTCTGTGATGCCCCATCCTTTCCCCATTAATGTAACTTGTTCTGTGTCCCATTTCCTTGAGACCCCTGTTAAGGGGGAACATTTCTTTCTAAATTCTATATTGGTTGATAATGACTCCAAAATTGCAATCATATAGTGGGTCTTACTGTGAAAGGGATATGTCAAGGGAGAATTTAAGATTTCTTAATAGGGGAAATGAGGGAGGGTTTGGAGAAGTTAAAGCATCCTTTGAATTCCAGCCTATTTTTATGCAAGAACTTTAAATCCATTTTGAAAAACCACACACATTTTCTATTGTGGTGACATGTTTTAGTCACTTATCAAATGATTGATTCCCTTGAAAACTTAATTCTTCTCTAGCGATTTTGGTGAAATCTTGTGCTTACTAATTTTCATTGCAGCCTAAACTCTGTAGCATGTTGAAGTTTTACTTTGATTTACAGAATGATGCATATATGCATTTAAATTTAATCAATGTGCTAATGATCATATGTTTTGTGATACTATAGAACAGTGCAAGGGCAAATGGTTGTATAAGTGATCTATTGATTTGTACCATTTTTATTCACTAATAAGTAGGTACAAAAGAACAACTCACATTCTCTAATGTTCAGTTAGATATAGGGTGACAGTATAGGGTATGAATATGATTATAAAGGAAACCGACAGTTTTAGTAGGTGTAACTAAACCACATAGATTTACATAAACAAAGGAATATTCATGAATACCCAGTGCTCCCTCTAAATACTATAGGTTATCAGGAAACAGCCATAAGAAGATGATAATGCCGGATGAGCAATAAACTAAGAATTCTGAATATATATAGCCTGCTATAATCAAGTGATGTTGTAATACAATAAATCTTACAACAGAGTCACTATGACCCGTATGTAATGATATGCATAATCATTACTGAGCTGCATGCTAAGCAGGCCCAGATGGAAAGCACTCTACGTTAAGGCAGATTTCAGATTTGGAATGGAAGTATAGTGTTGCTCTTAGCTCTTGGGTAAATCTCCTTGGATTGGAATGCCAGGAACAGATGGGAATAGGAAAGCCATGATACCATAGTGGCCCTCACTTCGCCATCCCCAAATTCAGGCAGTCTTCCCTCAGAAGAGTGAAGGCTTCTCAGAAAGAAAAGTCTGATGCATCAATTCCCTCTGCCTTCCCAGTTTTGTTCCATGGCACCTCCATCTGAAAGTTCATGAACACTTGTTCCAGGAGCAAAAGAGAGAGGCCATCTACAAATGGAACATCTCAGGGTGCTAGAGGAAGAAGGGAGGACAACTATAATGGGAGGTAGGGAAGAAAACAAAATAACTAGTCTTCAGATGGAAAAGCCAAAGAACTCAAGTCTGGGGAAAGGAAAAGGGAAAAGTGATATACTTTAAGTACATCTGTGAGATCTCCTTTAAGATTGGGAAACTCCAGGCCAGGGTCTGCAACTAGATTAATACATCTTTATCTCTCTGCCTTTGGCTGTCCTTGTGAATTGTGCTCCCGTAGCTAGGACTCACAGGGAGCTTGGAACATTTTGATGATGGATGGACTGTGGGAGAGAGGTAGGGAGAGAAAGAGATACTGCATCCTTATAAACAGCCACTAACTTTACAAATGAGTTTAGAAAGGTTTTCAAGAGAATTAACAATAAAAACATTATGTAAATGAGACAAGAGAAAGACACCAAACCCTCATAATTATCTCTACTTGAGATGCCTGAAATTACTTTAACCTGAGAGATTTTTACCATAATTAAAAATTAAAGATTAGGGGTGCCTGGGTGGCTCAGTCGTTAAGCTTCTGCTTTCGGCTCAGATCATGGCCCCAGGGTCCTGGGATCGAGCCCTGCATTGGCCTCCCTGCTTGGCCGGAAGCCTGCTTCTCCCTTTCCCACTCCCCCTGCTTGTGTTCCCTCTCTTGCTGTGTCTCTCTCTGTCAAATAAATAAATAAAATCTTTAAATTAAAAAAAAAAATTAAAGATTAAAGGCCATGATGCAAATGAGCTGTAATAGCATCAGAAATATCAGAATTGTTCCCACATTGATGAATATTATAGTACCAAAGGACATTTAGTCCCTGAGAAAGGGAGATGACCAGGAGAAACATTTTATAAATTGATTCCTGTTAATTGTCTTCATCCTTGAAACACTTTCTTCATTTTGCCTCCAGGACATCATTCTCTCAGTTTTCCATCTACAGCTTTGACTCTTTCATCTCAGTGCCATTGGTTTTCTGTTTTCTCCTCCACGACCAAACACTTGAATTATCTAGAGCCCAATCCTTGAATTTACTAATTCTTTCCAAATTAATTTCCTTGATAATTTCATCCATTCTTGTGTTTTAACTGAGATCTGTGTGATGATTACTTTCAAATTTATGTTTCCAGTTTGGATTTGTTCCTGAATTCCAAACTCATATACCCAATTGCCTTCACGATATTCCCACTTGGATTTCAAGTTTAATAGGGCCATAATGAATTCCTAATTTTCCCTTCAAACCTGCATATCCCAAAGTCTTTCCAATCTTCCTTTGAAATTTTTACTGATTCTTATACCCAATATCCAATGCATCAACAAATTCTATTGACTCTGTCTTCAAAATATATCCAGATCCTGTCACTTCTCACCATCCCCCTGTTATCACCCAAACTACCCCCTTGGTTGGATTATTGCAAAAATCTTCTAGCTGTTCTCCTCCTTGCACCTTTTAACCCTGGTTAAAAGGCTGGTCTTCTTATAGAAATCAGAGCAAAACTGTTAAACCATACACTCTATATGTTCAAAACCTTTCAACAGGTTTCTAGATCATCCCAAGTAAAAACCAAAATCTGGCAATTACCTCTTAGGACCTAAAGCACCCTTACCCTCCCTCCTCTGTTCATTCTTATGTCATCTTCTATAACTGTCCCCTCCTCGTTTACTCCACTATAGCCATTTGGTGTTCATAGAAAATTCTAGACACATTTTTCCTTTAATGTTGTTACACTTGACTTTCTACCAGGAACACTTGCCCCCAAATCCTGCAGAGCTTACTCCCTTACTTCTTCAAGTCTTTCCTAAGATATCACCAGTGACTCTTTTCTGAACATCCTATTTTCTAAAGCCCTCTCTCATAGCACTTACCACTTTTAAAAGTTCTATGTAACTTGCTTATTTAACAGACTTAATGGACTTAATGTCTATCTCTCCTATTATATAATAAATAAAAAATATAAAGTAAATATCAATATATTCATTTATATAAATATAAAGAATATAAAATAAATAAGTGGGAATTTTAGTGTCTTTTGTCAGTGATGAATCCCCAATCCCTAGGACAGTGCCTGGCACACAGTAGAAACTCATAAATATTATTTCAATGGAGGAATGTACATATTTTAATACTGAAAGAAATCACCAAAATATTAATGGTACTTCATTCTGGATAGTGAGATTGTGGGTGAATTCCACATTCTATTATATATTTTATAACTAGTATATTTTTATCTGTTGCTCAAAAACTAAAAAACACTGTATATGTAAATGTTGATTTAATGTTGCAATTATATCCTTTTAGGGCTACTTATGTCCAAACGAATTTATTGCCACTCAAGGTCCATTACCAGGAACTGTTGGGGATTTTTGGAGAATGGTGTGGGAAACCAGAGCAAAAACATTAGTAATGCTAACGCAGTGTTTTGAAAAAGGGCGGGTAAGTTATCGGAAAATCTTTTCACAAGATGTTATTTTACAGTTGTCTTAATATATGTGTGACAATTTCAGCTAATACTGTGAGTCATCAATAATTTGGACATCTATAAGGCAGTTTTAACTTCGTAGCAATAACTGTGATATATAGATCAATATAACAATGGTTCTTACGACTGGTGATTTTCTCTGAATACAGATCAGATGCCATCAGTATTGGCCAGAGGACAACAAACCAGTTACCGTCTTTGGAGATATAGTGATTACGAAGCTAATGGAGGATGTTCAAATAGATTGGACCATCAGGGATCTGAAAATTGAAAGGGTAAAAAAAAGGCAAGGGAGGGGAACACAATAGTAAATATGAATGCTCTAAATGTCTAAAAGTAAAATTAATTTCTAGAACTGTCCCTTGCAGCAATATAAACACTCTGTGGTATCATCTGTTTGCAAGCTTTTTTATTGTTTCCATTCATACCGGAAGGCAATTTGCTTTATTGTAGCTATAATAGAAGATCTATCTTGCAGGAAATCATGAAACACATAGTTTCTTCTGTTTGGTAAATAGTTATTTTTAAAAGAGCACCTTCAAAAGATAGGACATCAGCTGCCTTACACCTTCATTGTGGTACTTTAATAATCGTATCATGCTTCTTTCATCTGTCACGTTACCTAGCATGGAGATTACATGACTGTTCGACAGTGTAACTTTACTGCTTGGCCTGAGCATGGGGTCCCGGAAAACAGTGCCCCTCTAGTTCACTTTGTAAAATTGGTTCGAGCAAGCAGAGCACATGACAACACACCCATGATTGTTCACTGCAGGTAAGGAAGATACTTTCAGAACCTTATATGAAACACTAGAAATGGTCTTTAAAGTCAGTGTGGTCTTTTTATTATCATGATACCATTGATTATTTTCTGGCAGGATGTTAATGTAGCTTCATTCCAACTCCCAGTTTTCAGATGTTTTACTGGTTATAATGGAACAAATTTTAGTTTTATAAGAGGTTAGATGGCAAAAATAAAATGAGTAGTGAAGGTGTCTTAAAGCAAGGGAAAGTATCTTATTGGTAAGGGAATCTTCCTCAACTCTTGACTGGATTATGCCCTCTCAGAGGAAAGTCTTTAATTTTTTTTTTTTTTTAACTGTAGCCCTTCATTGATAGGTGTGTGTGTGTGTGTGTGTGTGTGTGTAGGATTTTAAGAATTTTACAAACAAACATCTGATCCTTTATTATTACAATTGGCATTAGTCTACTACCATAATTTAAATTTTTTTTGTAAAAGCAAATTTTTAGATTTGTGTTGTAAAGAATAAAAGAAAATGAACTTTATAATAAAGATCAAATTAAGTGACCAACCCAAGTACGACAACAATTTTTTACAAACTTCAGCTAACACACGTCTTCCTTTGACTAGCTCTTTGAACATGGCTAAGAAGTTTTTCTCCGCTTTATTTTCATTGGTATTTAACACTCTAAGAAATAAAACTCAAGGTTGTTTAGAATTCAGAGTTTTTTCTGGACAGATGGATTTGATTGTTTTCTAACATAATAAATCTAAGTAAGTCTCAACCTGAGTCTCTTCAACAATTAGTTTGTAAATTAGAGAAAAAAGTAGGTAATAATACACTATGTTATGATTTTGCTTACATGAGATACTAGAATGGGTAAATTCATAGAGACGGAAAGTAGAATTGTGGTTGCCAGGGACTCAAGGGAGAGAGAGAAGGGTGGTTATTATTTAATGGGTACATTGTCTAATTTGTTGTTTAATGAGAACGTCTGTTTGGGATGATGAAGAAGTTCTAGAAATGGATGGTGGTGACAGTTACACAGCATTGTGAATGTGCTTAACACCAACTGAGTTGTGTACTTAAGAGTGCTTAAAATGGTAAATTTTATGTTATGTATCCTGTACTGCAATAAAAAAATTTAAGTAACAGTATCTTAGTCACATTAATAATTAATACATTATTAATTATAATAATTCCAATAATTAATTGATAATTTTTCTAACAGGTATATACTATAATTAATGTGGTTAACGATGCAAGAAAATATCAATCCATCCAAATTTTTACTCTTATTTAGAGGAAAAAATTCACTATGTAATTTAAACGATTATATATTTTCTGGGAATATTGTGGATTTTTTTTTAAATTATAAGGGTAATACATAAATGCTTGCTCATTATAAAATATCTAAATAGTGCTTAGATTTAAAAAGCATAAAGAACAAAAGATAAAAGTGTCATTTTTACCCTCCCAATTCCATTTCCCCCTCCCTCTACATAACATTTTCAACAGAATAGTACATAGTGTAAATAGAGTAATAGTTTGCTTCTAAAGTCGGTGATTGCTTTTAAGCTGGGTCATTGATGATTCAAACCTCTAATGGAAAGTAGCTGCCTTCAGCTTCTCTGTATCTTGTATGTACACTGCCACTGATATTAAAGTCTGTTAGAAAAGTACCTAATATTAGCCCTGTAGCCTCAAACAGAGCAGAGAGCAGAGAGTAGCTACACTGTAGTAAACAGCATAACGTGTAAACTTATTAAATCACTATGTTGTGCACCTGAAACTAATGTCACATTGTGTGTCAACTATACTTTAATCCATAATAAAAAAGAGAGGGAATCTCCTTCTTTGTGATTGAAATGGATAAAAGAGTTCAGAAAAAAGTATGTTCATATTAATAATTCCCTTTCAGTATCATTGAAAACTGTCTACTAAATGTTTATCTCTAACTCCAACTTCTCACCTCAACTCAGACATACATTTAACTGCCAATTCGATGTGACAACCTGAGTGACCACAAAACTCTGAAAATTTGATGTGTCTAAAACAGAACGCTTGATTCAATCTCCAAACTCACTCCTCCTTCTCATCCCCCATCTTGGTAAAGGGCAGATCCCTTCTGTGTGGCGCCCAAACCCTGGAGACATCCTTGACTCTGCTCTTCCTCTCACATTCCAGGGCAGCCATGCATCACACACTCTGATGTCTTGCCCCTCTTACCTCCCCACTGCACTCTCCCCACCCTGGGCTCCTGGCTCTTCTTCAAACACACAGAACAAATCTCTTCTCCCCCCCAACTCCCTCGGGCTGCAGTGCATCCCCCCCCAAATACCCACACTGTGTGCTCCCTCATGCAAGTTTCTTTTCAAATATTACATAATCAGAGATGCCTTCTCCCTAACCTGATTTATCTTTCTTCATAGCACTTATTACTGCCGGGCACATTCTATGCATGTTTGCTTAGTTGTGTACTGTCCTTCTCTGTCCTCTAGAGAGTAAGCTCCATAAGTGCAGGGACCTTGTATTGTTGTTCACAGATGTACCCCAGATGCCTAGGACAGGGTCTGACACTCAAGGTATATTGGCTGATGTCATGACAGATTACACTGTTCAACATATGTGTATATGTGTTGCCAAAATCGAATTTATTTTGTAATGCTCATTCTTTCTTATATGGTTGAACCACGGGATATTGCTAAGATATTTCTTACCTACAAAAATGGCACTTTTATGTTGTTCAAAGTAACATTTGTAAGACTAAGTGACCTTCCACATGTCTTTTGTTGTTCTTTTTATATTTACTTCCTAGGTTAACCATTCAAATACCAAGATTCTTGTCCTTCTAATGGGAATTTCTGCATAAATCTTGTCAAGTTTATCAATTCACAGTTTCTATGGAACACATACCTGTCCCTGGGTATTAAACTAATTTCTTAAAAGGAAATAGCTTTTCAATTTTATTATCTATAAGAAGTAAAAAAAAAAAAATCTAAAAAGAAAGTGAAAAGAACACATGAAAGATTGCCAATAAATACAGAGAAAATGCTATAGGGCTAAATAGTGGATGTTTTTAATGTTTAGCATTTCTATCGGTAATCAAAAATATGTTCAGTACAAAGTTTCTGGTGTTAAGAATTCTCAACAATTTTTAAAAAGACTTTATTTATTTGAGAGAGAGCGAGCGAGAGAAAACATGAGCTGGGGGAGGGGCAGAGGGAGAGGGACAAGCAGACTCCCTGGGGAGCAGGGAACCAGGACCCTGGGATCATGACCTGAGCCAAAGACAGACACTTAACTGACTGAGCCACCCAGACGCCCCAAGAATTTTCAACAGTTATTTTAAAATTCTTCTCTATACTTCTCCAACTACACCCCTTATAATATTATGAAAGAAGAGGAAAAGTTCAACTGGTAAAAAACAAACAAACAAGACAAAACCTCACACATTTGATAGAGTGCTAATGTTAATCATCTTGATCTATCTATAAACAGTCTAGTAACAATACAAATCTAAAGACACTGGAAAAAAAAAAGTTCATCCAAATAAGAAAAGGACCTGTTTGGAATTTATTACTACCATAGTTCACTTTCTTCATCACTATCAACATGAACAGACTTCTGCTGAACAACATTCATATAATTTTACTCTTCCTGTAGTGCTGGAGTTGGAAGAACTGGAGTTTTTATTGCTCTGGACCACCTAACACAACATATAAATGATCACGATTTTGTGGATATATATGGATTAGTAGCAGAACTGAGAAGTGAAAGAATGTGCATGGTCCAGAACCTGGTAAGATATCTAACATCTTGTGCAATGTCAGCTCTGGAATTTCTACAAGGGAGTCTCTCAATGGCAGCAGTCTGGTTGGGCATGGACTTGAAACTTTATTTGCAGAGCAGACACCCTCTTTTTCGACATGATAAACCTCCTAGAGGGGAAGGGTTTTGGGAAGCGCATTCCACGAGGCACAGTCACCCCCTCAGCACTGTTAGTGACTGCTCATCCTAGCTCGTTTATACTGATAGGCATATAGAAAGTATTTCAGAAATTGAGGTCTTTAGTGTTTGGCAAATGTGGGAAGCTCAGGAAATGCATCAAATCAATTTCTTTTATAAACATGCTGTATGTTATATTTGGAAAAGTTTAAAATATTGACTGTTATGGGGTTCTATGTATTTCTCTTGTCCATATTTATCCCTGTTGTATACTAATAACAATTGTCATAGCATCTTATCAACTAACTCCCTGGGAGTTTTTTGTTTCATTGTTTTGGTTTAAAGGCAAAAACATTTATAAAATATAGAGATTTTTCTTCATTAAAAAAATCACATAGTATAATGGTAATGAGACTAAAAACCTTACATTGAGTGTCTAGTGAGTTCCATCTTCTATAATAATCCTTTATATGTATTATCTTATTTAATCCTTTGTTTGTAAAGCAGTATCAATAAAACTAATCACCAGACTAGGTATTATTGGCTTTGCTTTACAAATAAAGAAGCAGATGTTCCATTCAAAGAATTTAGGTGATATTTCGAGATTATACAATTAATGTTTGAGAACCAAAATTCAAACCCAAGAGTGTCTAACTATAATATGTAAGATGTTTCTCTCTGTATATTTGGATTGATAATTCTATACTCTTCAAATGGAAGTTTTCTCACAGTAAATATATAGATCTGCTGTAATAGTGTTTTCCACAATACCTACTAGAAAACTCATATAGCATCAGAGTTGTTAAAGGTGTGAGAAAACGGGTTCTTTGCTAAAAATAAGTTTGAAAAGAAGTTAAACTGATCTTAGAATTTCTTAAAGCCTCTATGCGAGTGTACATTGAGAGTTATATTGAGCCCTTGTGAGCATCATTTCCCAAAATTACATGATTGTGAAATCCTTGAATTTCTTTTGACCCAGAATCTATAATGCCATGTAGGGGAACATTAATGTTCTTAGGAAGATGCTGCTCTAGACTAGAGACATCTAAACTTTGTGGACTGCACAAACCCTTTCAGGAAGAATGTTTGAGCATTCAACTCCAATAACTATATTTATTTTTTAAATGTAGATTGAAAATTATGTAAATTATAAAACATATACAAAATGAGAAATAGAAAACATGAGATAAAGATCAAATAAGCAGTATTTTGAAATCTTACTAATTGTGATGCCTTCATATTATCATTAAGATAGTGATACATAGCACAGGATAATTCTGTTTCAATAGTGATTTTAAATATATATTCTAAGTTATTTATAATTTTTTAAAAAGTGATCTAGCTTTTTGTCAGATTTCCTTACATTATTGTTCTTTTTACCTCATAGGATGGCTATGAATTTATTCTAGAAGCACAAAGAACATCAGCCCTGCCGTTTCCTTGTCATTCATTTGGGCTTACATGATAAATATTACCTTCAATCCATGGTCTCTTTGTAGGAATCTTTTTAAGCCTCTGCAATTTTGTGATGGTTAGGTAAAACTAGGCAATGTAATCCATATGCATTCCCCTATATGCTAAAGGGGAAAAAAGGATGAAGTATCACTCTTCCCTTGGGGTACTTCAGAAATAGAACATAACTTGTGACCAGGGTTGACTTCTGTATGTGCAGCCTGGGCAATGTCACAGGGCCCCATGCTCAAAAGGGCACTGCACTTTAGTGTTTGCTGTCACTGTCTTGAAAATCTTTAATAATTTTTGAGGGAGGAAACACTCATTTTCATTTTGCAGTGGGCCCACAAATTAGGTAGCTTGTTCTCAATTATAAGGGTTCCCATATCAATCCAACTGTTAACCATTATTAACACCCCAATTCTTTCTTATTTTTGTTAACAATAAGAATAAACAGAAAGCTAACATTTTCCTCCCATGTCCCTAGATTACACATATGCACAAGTGCTCAGTGTTCTTGACATTGATCAAGATTGGTTGGCTCTGGGTGCCTTGGTGGCTCAGTTGGTTAAGCAACTGCCTTCGGCTCAGGTCATGATCCTGGAGTCCCGGGATCGAGTCCCGCATCGGGCTCCCTGCTCGGCAGGGAGTCTGCTTCTCCCTCTGACCCTCCTCCCTCTCATGTTCTCTGTCTCTCATTCTCTCTCTCTCAAATAAAAATAAAAATCTTAAAAAAAAAAAAAAAAAAAGATTGGTTGGCTCTTTTAGATAGGATAGAGGGTGGGCCAGATCAGGGTCTTGTTTCTTTCTAGAAACTAGAGTCACTCTTCAGGTAATAAAAGTTGAAAATATCTTGCCACTCTCTATAATTTTGCGGAACTGAACTTTGTAAAGAGTGTGTTCAAGAATGCCTGTTAATAATTTCACACAATTTAGTACGCAATATATGCTCTAAACTTCATACATTGTGCTTGTTTAACCAGCCCGAGCAATATGTTACAGTTGGGTAAGGGAATGGAAAGAGCATGAATTTTGAAGTCAGAAATTGAGTTACGATTTCAGCTCAGCTTCTTAATTAACTGCTGGCTCTGTGACTTGTTTAATTAGCCCCTTTGAGTTATTTCTCTTTTGTAAAATAGCCATGTTATACTTCTCACACACTTATGGTCAGCATTAAATAAGAGAAACTGTCTAAAGCACCAAACATACGGTCAATGCCCAGCATGTAGTAAATGTCTGACAGAATTCTGCTGGATTCCCTCCTTGCTGAAAAGCTGGCACTCAGAAGCTCTCTTTGACCTGACTTCCTTTCCAGAAGTTTTGCTCTTTACCATCTTTTCTCTCTGATGATAAAAAGGGAAATGACCACAGTCCTTGGCTCCAGCCCTTACAAACCAGTATTGCCTTGCACAAGAGTGGTTTCTTATTTTCCTCTGTTGCACTTGGGAATGATTGCAGTTTCGATGAAGAATGCTGTCTCAGCACATCCTACAGTAGCCATGGGCAGGGGTGGGGAGGTGGGAACCTCAGAATATATTACCCCTAAAAGGCTGCTCTGGGGACATAGCCCAGACCCAGGAGAGAGCTTTGAGCTCTTTCACTGTCTCCCAAAAAACAGTTCATAGCAGCCTCCAGAACTTTCTGAGAGAATAGTCCTCAGTGAGATAACATCCTGAGCTGCTATCAGTCCCTCAAATAAGGGTTAATCTGGATGAGTCCCTTTCCTGCTCTGGTTTTCCTAGAAATTTACTGATGTGAAGTCTTAGGGTAGAAGAAAAAAAAAGCTAATATACTTGGGTTGCCTAGTTTTTTGCCAGGCACTTTACATATAGTAAGTTCTTTAAATATCACAACATAAGCGTTATGATCTCCCGGATGAGGAAGCTAAACATCAGACAAGTTTCATTCTTAAGGTATGGTGATTATCTAAGGCAGGAACTGGAACTGAGCCCTCCACTGCCTCTTTGGCAATAACACACCATGACAGAGGGATCTTGGAAAATAGAGTCCTGCCCTGTGGAGCCCAGCCTGGCCTGCTGGCAGAGTTTGCACCCATCATTCTTTCCAGTGGAGAAAATGAGATAGGACAGTCTGAAGCTTCACATATCAAATGTGACTTCAAATTCACATGTGATTTGTAAAAACTACCCAAACTTATCAATTCAAATGATTATTGTTTTTAAAGAAATTATATCGGGTCCATATATTTCTGCCAATAATGTTATTCATTGTGTGACATATATTTGAAAAACACTTTTTTAGAATTACCTTGAGAAGTAGTTTACTAGCAATTTCAACGGGATTTTCATTACTGTATAACGACACTTCCTTTCTTCCCAAAATTGGATCATGTAACTTGATCGTCCACTCACTGACAAAACTTAATCCCTAATGACTTCTGAATGTTCTCCAAATGAAATCCTTCCTTAAATGGTAAAGGTTGGCTACTTATGAGAATTAAATGATACTGAGTCAACAAACATTTGTTATGTAACTACTACATGCCAGACACTATTACAGGTAATGGGAAAAGAGCAGTGAATGTGACAGAGTTCTGCCCTCCCAGAACTGACACTCTGCTGAGGAGATGTTTGTGGAAACATTTTGTAATTCTTGAAGAAATAAATACTCGTAATAATGACCAACAGTTTCTGAAACCAGTTTCAGTAGAGGAGTTCCAAAAAGGGTTTGAGATACAGTAGCAATAGATATGAATATATAGCTCTGAAGATAGTCACTTTAGAGGACATCCTATTTAAATCAATTGTCAATATACATATGTATATGATAATATGTAATATATAGTATAAATATTTTATTATGTTCCTTTAACATCAGTTATGTTTCCTGTGTAAAAAGGAGGGTGATTTTCTATTACTTAAACTTAAGTACCTTTGGGAAAGTCCAAACTCAGAAATGCGAACAGGTTATTGAATTATATTGAAAAAACTTAAAGAACCTAGATGGTACTGAATTTAGCTTAAACGTTCAGATGAAATGTTAGGAGTCCTTGTCCAGGACCTGGGTGTTTGGATATTTCAGTGATCAACTGCCTTGTACTTACAAATAAAGACCAGATATTTGACATTAAGTAGGCCAAATGTCAGGTGATTAACAGAATTGTCGAACATATTTTAAATGTGCTGATGGTGTATAGATATGTTTACTCACAGATAGTGAAAGCAAATGTATCATCTGCATTCCAATAGCCATTCTGATCATTCTAACAAGATAACTATTTATAAGGAAAATTACTCATTTAGACCTAACAGGAAAAAGGAAATTCATAAACAGATTTAAATAACCTAATTTGCCACTTTTTTATAATCACAGCAAGCAAAAACAAAGTAACATGGGGTTTCGCAATGCTAAGTATTAAAAAAAACAAAACAAACAAACAAAAAAACTTGAAGCTACAGGAAGCCATAGGAATTTAGAAAACCTGATGTTTGAGATGGTACAAAATCATTTATATACATGGTAAATTCTGTGCTTCTCGCTTAGCTATCTAACATTTTTAAATTTAGCATTACTTTTCACTGTGACAGTATAGCTCTCTTTATAAGAAAAATAATTTTTTGAAATAATTTTTAAAAATCCACCCCACCCATTTATTTAACACTCTTTCTTTGGTGTCTAGGCACAGTATATCTTTTTATACCAATGCATTCTGGATCTCTTATCAAGTAAAGGAAGTAATCAGCCTATCTGTTTTGTTAACTATTCAGCACTTCAGAAGATGGACTCTTTGGATGCCATGGAAGGTAAACAGAGGCAACGTGTACCAATTTACTAGTGTACCAGGAGCATTGATTTAATAATAACCACATGATAAAAATGTTTTAGAAGCTTGGTTAATGCACATAACAAATTTTTATTATTCTTCTCTAATCCAGGTTAGGGTAATAGCCTCTGTATCTGCACTCTATTTTTGCCATGAAACATTTAAATCTTTTGAACTGGTAATTTCAGTTCTCTCTTGTGACATGTTACTTTATGTTATAGGTGATGTTGAGCTTGAATGGGAAGAGACCACCATGTAAATATCCAGACCAAAGATTACAACTGGAAGATATTTTCAAATCCCAGGGGCCAAAATTTCCCTCTTACTCTTCTGAATTGAAATGCGCAACCTTAAAGAAAGCTCTGTGTTTCTGTTACTGTGCCTTACTAAATGGATTGACATTTTAGGAATAGTTCTAGGAAATAGCTAATTCAGGATAGTCATTTTGTTTTGTACAGAATAAATAGGCATTGAAAATGTTTAAGAAAAGAGATCCCAGAGATTTTTGAAGTCTTCCATATTTTTGGAATGAGCCAAATAGAAAATGATCACTAGATTAGCATGAATGTTTCCAGGTAAATTTTCCCCACATATTGGATCGAATCTTGAACAAGAATTGTAAATGTTGATTCGGTCGTGTTATTTTGGCCTCCAGGGTGTTAACGTTCCTTGTGGATAACTTCCAGGACTGTCCTAATGCTCTGTACTTCCGTGTACACCCCTGGGTTTTGAATCCTCTGTTTTATGAGTGCTGAGATATCATCTCGTGATCTCCAACAGCTGAACAGTAACCCCTTGACACTGCCGGGATTACTCAGCCTTTATACAACACACAGTAGCTCTTCAGGGACACTTAGGGCTATTTAAGTTGCTTTGTGATCTTTAGTTTGAAAAACAAAAAGAAAAATGAAACAGTGCGATTGCTCATAGGAAGCTGTAGAGTACTTTGTACTGTCTACATTTGTACCTTTTTCAGGACAAGTTGTACCACTATGCTGTATCATTAAATACATGGTTAAATGTATCAGAGTATTTGTCTATTAGATGTCTGTGCAACCTAATATTGATAGTTTTGGAAGGTCTCTTGGGCAGAAATGTATGATGTATGGCAAGCTGGTAAACTAATGATATGCTGCTGTGTTACCAACAGAAATTTCTGAATAGATTACATAAAAGGATCTTTTTTCATCTCCCAAGGTAGATCATGGAGGTGTGTATTTGGTGGAACTGCAAAAAAGGTATTAACCAGGTTGTAGCAAATTAGAGATTTTTTCTTAATATATTTCAACCTCCTTTTTGTTAGATAGTGACAATGTACTAAGTAATTTTGAACTATATAAAATTATTTTGTCATAGATTTCAATTAAGGATCATAAAATGAAATAGTATCAGTTATTCTATTTCTTCTATGATAAGAATTACACCTTATGCTTATTTCTGCTGACATATACATATAGGAAATGTGATGGCCAATAAAATTAAATTTTAAGGAATTGAGTTACTTTGCAGCATGATTCAGAGGTCCTTTTAAGTATAAATTTTATTTTATATCACGTATTGAGGTATAATTGATAATTACCTTAAATAATATAATGCAGTAAATTATATATACGTATAATATAGTACTAGAGTATGATATATTTAATTAACATACAATCATTTCCCAAGGTAACCATCAGTAGTAAGATATTTTAAAATCAAATTTATTTCCCAAGAAATTAAATTCTTTAATCTTATAAGCAGTCCTGCTTCTTGTTTTTTCATGGCAAAGCAGTGTAATAATAAAATCCACTATTGTACACAACCAACTTTATTCTATAGAAAGTTACAGAAAACAGTAAAAAATGAGAATTCTAAAAGATTTAAGTTGGAGTAGAAGCTCTTCAGTTTCCTTTATGTATCAGTCAATGAAAAAGTGTGGTGGCACCAGTACTTATGAATATGGGTTTTTTTTAATTCATGGAAGACAGCCTTTGGAAAGTACTGGTGAGGTTACTTTTTAATGTATTAAATAATAAGAAAATAAACAGTTCAATCTACAGGCCAGCCCACTCTTTACAATATCTGTATAAACAGATGTGTACAGCATAGAGTTGCAGGTTTGACCCATATGTGTATGCATGTATGTGTGTACAAAATAGAGTTTTAATGTAAGACCTCTTCTAAAACAGTGCTAGTCAAACTCTAATGTGTATACAGATCACCTAGGGATTGTGTTAAAATGCAGACTCTTTCAATAGATCTAGGGTAGGATCTGAGATTCTTCACTTCTAGTAAGTACTCAAGTTATAATACCACTGCCTGATCTCAGGTCATACATTGAATAGCAAATCTCTAAAAGACATTAAGATCAGAATAATTTCATGTCCACCTGAAATTATTTGAAACCTGTTTAAAAAAAAAGCTTTGTCTTCATTTACAGAAAAAAATTAGAACACCTGTTGAAAGTGTATCGCTCACTAGCTGTATCACAAAACTATACCTAAAATTGAATTGAAACTCACATATATTAATGATAGCTAAATTTTCTCTTAATTATATTGTGAAACAGCTGGTATATAGACACGTTCTATCGGTATCTATTGCTACTAAGTGCAAATTAGAATAATGAGGAACATCTGTAACATTTTTAGATCAGATTTGTCAAAATACATTGAAACACATGTACAATAAATGAGCAACATGTGTTTCATCTGAACCAAATGAAACTGGAGCCTCTCAGAATGGTTTGCCAGAGACGAGAGCAGCTGTGGCTATCACCTCTACTTTCATCCTGCTTTAAAACGCGTAATTTTCTTCTTTCAGTTTATAGGTGAAATGTATAATAAGTCTTTTGAAAAAGGCTAATTAAACCTTGCCCTCTTCATAGAAAAGATGGCGATTCACTCTCCACATCTGGTACCAAACAGTAGATTTTAGAAATGGAATTTAAGTTCAACAAAGTATGCATCCTACAAGTCCATGACATTATTGTGGCAAGTCCATTTTCATGCAAACTTACAGAAAACTCACATGAAATTTTTGATGAAGCCTGGAACGCAGAATGATTCTCAACTGAATGATTTGAGAAAGTGAAAATATGGGGGAAAAAAGTTTATAAAGCATAATCATGGCAAAACAGATTGCCTTTTTAGGACAAGTAATATTTCATGTTAAATGACTTCATAAATAACTATACATAGAGTTTTCATGTGGAAGCAGGAGTCTTACACTTACCAGCTCATGAAGATGTTCTGAGGAATAGATTAGATTGTGCATATGAAAGTGTTTCATAAAAGTACAATGAACTCTGCAAAGTTAATCTTTTACCCAGACTGGTCAGTGTGTAATGTTTATCAGTAACATAATGCATTTCATTTTTAGGTTGTATTATACTTTCAGTATTGGTGCCATATTTGTATGTCATACACTGTGTATGTTTCACATGCACTTATTGAAAATTATGGCAGTTATATTGACTTCTGCTAAATAAGACAACTGATGTTTTTTTCATGAATGATTTGAGCATTCTCAAGGAATTTCTAAAGGACTAAAATGAATAGATAGACATGTGCACAAATAACATAAAATGTGATTTGGAAAACAAGTCAAGGAAATTTTGATTTTGGACGTTTCAACTGGATATTCTGAATCAGTGTCTGCAATACAGTCATTTGAAAACAAAACTGTAACTTAATACAAGGTAACAACATTCATTATTCTCCTGTTAACAATACTATGTTTCTATTTTAATTTTCACTGAAAATATTCTTGGATTAGGAAGTCATTGTAGTAAATTTTAAACTTTTTAGAATACTTTTATATACATTATCCCAAGTAATCCTTTTTTTTTTTTTAAAGATTTTATTTATTTATTTGAGACAGAGAGAGAGAGCACAAGAGGGGGGAGGGTCAGAGGGAGAAGCAAACTCCCTGCTAAGCAGGGAGCCCAATGCGGGACTCGATCCAGGGACTCCAGGATCATGACCTGAGCCAAAGGCAGTCGCTTAACCAACTGAGCCACCCAGGCACCCTACATCATCCCAAGTAATCCTTACAAAATCCTTTAAGATCTGCGGAGTCCCATATTCCAGGTAAATATAATCAAAGTTTAATTGCTGTGCCAGAGACCATGTTTAGCAAGAGTGGGAGCTGCATATCATAATCAAGTTACTGAGAGTGGAGGATAAAGATAGAAATTTTAAAGGCAACAAAGAAAATAAGAGACCCCATTCAGGGGTTCAAAGATAAGAAAATATGCTGGCTTCTATTCAGAAATAATGTAAGCCAATAGACAATGCAATGACATATTCAAAGTCCTGAAAGTATCTCCTAAAACTGATTAAGGGCAACTACAAAAAAGCTAGAGCTAATGTCATACTTAATAGTGAAACATTGAAGGCCTTCACCCTAAGATCAAGAAAAAGGCAAAAATACCTACTCTTACAACTTCTATTCAACATTGTACGGGTGTTCCTAGCCATTACAATAAGCAAGAAAAAGAAATAAAAGAGATAAGGCTTGTAAAGGAAGAAACAAAACTGTCTATGTGAGTAGAAGGTATAATCATGTGTGAGGAAATCCTTGAGAAATCTATTTTTTAAAAAGCTGCTAAGTATGATAAGTAGCTTTAAAAAGGTTACAGGATATAAGATCAAGATACAAAGATCAATTTTATTTCTACATATGATCAATGAACAACTGAAAATTTAATTAAAAATGCCATTAACAATAACATCTATAAACATGCTTAAGAATAAATTTAAAAAGTATGTACAGGATCTGTATACCAGAAATGATATTGATAAGAAGAATTAAAGAATATTCAAATTATTTTTTAAATGCATGTCCATGAACTCAAAAACTCAATTTGCTAAGATATCAGTTCTATTGATCTATAGATTCAATGGAATATCAATCAATTTGCTAAGATATCAGTTCTATTGATCTATAGATTCAACGGAATATCAATCTTTTTTTAAGATTTTTTTTAATCTATTTTAGAAAGAGAAAGAGAGAAAGACAGCATGAGTGAGATAGGCAGAAGGAGAGAAAGAGAGAGAATCTCAAGCAGACTCCATGCTAAGTGTGGAGCCTGACACAGGGCTCAGTCTCACAAACCTGAGATCATGACCTGAGCTAAAACCAAGTTTCCTATGCCTAACTGACTGCACCACCCAGGTGCCCCTGGAATTTCGATCTTAATCCCATAAGGCTTTTCTTTTCTAGAAATTGATAAGCTGGTTTTGCAATTATATAGAAATGATGCAAAGACCTAGAATAGTGAAAATAAATTTTAAATAGAACACAGTTTAATGATTTACACTATAGATATATAGTGTACTCATTAAAAGAAAAAATAGAAAGTCAAAAAATAAATCCACACAAATATGGCCAATTGTTTTTCAACAACGATGACAAGGTAATTCAATGGGAAAAAGAGTGTCTTTCCAATAGATAGTGTTGGAACAACTGAATGTCCATTTGGAAAAACATGAATTTTTATCTCCATATCATTTAACAAATAGAAAAATTAAATTGAAATGTAATACAGACCTAAATAAAATCATTAAAACTATAAAGCTTATAGAAAAGAAACTAAGAAAATCCTTATTACCTTGGGATAGGCAAAGATTTCTTAGAGTACAAAAATGAAATATAACATAAAAATTAATAAATTGTTCTTCATCAAAATTATAACCTGCTCTTCAAAAGACACTATTAAGGGGGAGGAGCAAGATGGTGGAGGAGTAAGAGACCTAAATTTCATCTGGCTCCAGGAATTCAGCTAGATAGGGATCAAACCATTCTGAACACCTACGAACTCAACAGGAGATCAAAGAAAAGAATAGCAGCAACTCTCTGAACAGAAAAGTGACTACTTTCTGGAAGTCAGGATGTGCGGAGAAGTGAATCCAAGGTGATATTTGGGAAGATAGACGGTGGGGGACGGCGCCTCTGTCGGCCGCTACCAGCAAGTGATAGAGCCACAGAGCACAAAATGGGAACTTTTAGAAGTTGGCTCCGCTGAGGGACATCGCTCTAGTGGCTAAGCGGGGGTTGGAACCCTCGCTGCGACAGTGTGGTCTCAGGGGTCACAGAAAGACCGGGGGTGCCTGAGTGCGGCAGAGCTCCCAGGTATCGGAGTGGGGAAGCTGGCTGCAGAGACGGAGCCGAGGAGCGGGCTCTCAGCTTGGGGTTGCCATAAACTGTGATCCACGGCACAGTCGGGCCACTGCCCCTCCAGCAGGGACCCCAACAAGCGGCAGGTCCGGGGAGACTCCCCTTCCTCCCCTAGGAGGAGCAGCACGGGAGTGCACTGCAGGGATCTGCTGGGTTTGGAGACTCCACACGGGGTCATGTGCCAGAGATAGAAACACTCAATCATAGGCTGGGTGAGCACTGAGTGCGGACGGAGACCAGGGAGACGGGAGTGATTGACTGCTTTTCTCTGGGGGCGCACTGAGGAATGGGGCCCTGAGTTCTTGGCTCCTCCAGGGCAGTGATTGGGAGGCTGCCATTTGTACTCTCATCCTCCAAAGCTGTACGGAAAGCTTGCAGGGAACAAAAGCTCCCGAGAGCAAACCCAAGCAGATTACATAGCCCGGCCCCGGGCAAGGGCAGGACAATTCCACCTCCGGCAAAGACATTTGGGAACCATGGCAACAGGCCCCTCGCCCATAAGATCAGCAAGAAGAGCCAGCTAAGACCAAGTTTACTGATCAATGAGAACGGCAGAATGCCAGCACTAGAGGAATACTGCACATAGAATTCATGGCTTTTTTCCCATGATTCTTTAGTCTTTCAAAGTTAATTTTTTTGATTTTCTTTTTTTTCTTTTTCTTTTTTTTTTGAATTTTTCTTTTTCCCTTTTTCAACCAACATCTTATCAATCCCTTTTTCAAAATTTTTTTTTTATTTTTCATTTTTAGAGTCATATTGTATCCCTTCATAGTAGTTAACCTCACTTTTGGTATATATATATAAGTTGTTCTCTCTTTAAAATTTTGGGATAGTTTCTTCTAACAGACAAAATATACCCTAAATCTCTAGTGTATGGCTTTGTTCTAGTCTCCTGCCTGATCACATTCTCTCCCCTTTTTTTTTCTTAAATCTTCTTTCTTTTTTCACCCAACTTATCTTATCAATTCCTTTTACAAAATCTTTTATAATTTTCATCTTTACAGTCATATTCCATCCCTTCATCATATTTACCCTTATTTTTGTACATACATAAGTTTTTCTTTCTTTAAAATTTTGGGAGGCACTTTCTTCTAACAGACCAAAAGATGCCCAAAATCCAGTGTGTGGCACTGATCTATGCACCAGCCTGATCATATTTGATCATATTCTGTTTTTTTTTTTTATCTTTTTCTTTTTTCCTTTTTTCTTTGTTTCCCTTTCTTTTCCCCTGGTTTCAGGTCTGTTCTGATTTTAGCGTATATTTTTCTGGGGTCATTGTTACCCTGTTAGCATTTTGTTCTTTCATTCATCTATTCTCCTCTGGACAAAATGACAAGACGGAAAAAATCACCTCAAAAAAAAAAAAAAAAACAAGAGGCAGTACCAACTGCCAGGGACCCAGTCAATACGGACATTAGTAAGATGTTGGAACTAGGGTTCAGAATGACGATTGTAAAGATACTAGCTGGCTTGAAAAAAAGCATGGAAGATATTAGAGAAATCTCTTCTGGAGAAATAAAAGAACTAAAATCTAACCAAGTCAAAATCAAAAAGCCTATTAATGAGGTGCAATCAAAAATGGAGGCTCTAACTGCTAAGATAAATGAGGCAGAAGAGAGAATTAGTGATATAGAAGACCAAATGAGGGAAAATAAAGACACTGAGAAAAAAAAGAGATAAACAACTACTGGATCACAAGGGCAGAATTCAAGAGATAAGTGATACCATAAGATGAAACAAT